>NC_141879.1:17742272-17893787 GCF_056163025.1 Triticum urartu
CACATTTTCTGAGAGAGAACCACCTACACTTGTGTTGAGGTCAAGATATTCCATTCCAACCATATGAATCTTGATGTCTAGCCTTGCCAAGTTGCTTTCCACTCAAATCTTCTTTCCACCAAATCCAAATCCTGTGAGAGAGAGTTGAGTGTTGGGGAGACTATCATTTGAAGCACAAGAGCAAGGAGTTCATCATCAACACACCATTTGTTACTTCTTGGAGAGTGGTGTCTCCTAGATTGGCTAGGTGTCACTTGGGAGCCTCCGACAAGATTGTGGAGTTGAACCAAGGAGTTTGTAAGGGCAAGGAGATCGCCTACTTCGTGAAGATCTACCGCTAGTGAGGCAAGTCCTTCGTGGGCGACGGCCGTGATGGAATAGACAAGGTTGCTTCTTCATGGACCCTTCGTGGGTGGAGCCCTCCATGGACTCGCGCAACCGTTACCCTCCGTGGGTTGAAGTCTCCATGAACGTGGATGTATGATAGCCCCACCTATCGGAACCACGACAAAAACCTCCGTGTCTCCAATTGCGTTTGAATACTCCAAACCCTTCCCTTTACATTCTTGCAAGTTGCATGCTTTACTTTCCGCTGCTCATATACTCATTGCATGCTTGCTTGATATGTATTGTGTTTGTTAAACTTGGGCTTAAACTCCACTTAAACTTAAGAATATTAAAAACTGCAACTTTTGGCAACTAGTGTCTAATCACCCCCCCCCTTCTAGACACCTCTTCTCGATCCTTTCAAACATTGATGCAGTTGCTAGTCCAGAATCAGAATCAGGGGAATAACAACAACAACCCACCACCACCTGTTGATCACTTAGCCCGTTTTCTTAGGCTGAATCCACCGGTGTTTTCCAGTAGCACCGAGCCGATAGTAGCAGATGATTGGCTCCGCAAGACAGCAAGGGAGTTGACCACGGCAGGATGCACAAATGCGGAAAAGGTGAAGGTTGCCGCACATCAACTTGAAGGACCCGCAGCATCATGGTGGGAGAATTTCACCGCCACTTTCCCTATCAATACTATCACATGGGACCAGTTCCAGCAGGCTTTCCGTACTGCCCATGTTTCAGCAGGAGCTATGGCCATGAAGAAGCGAGAGTTTCGCAATTTGCGCCAAGGAGGACAGACAGTTGGCCAGTATGTGGAGGACTTTAGTAAGCTAGCACGTTATGCCCCAGATGACGTTGCTACGGATCAAGCTAAGCGGGAGAAGTTTCTGGAAGGACTGAATGATGAGTTGAGCATGCAGTTGATGGTAGCAACCTTCAACAACTACCAGGAGTTGGTAGATCATGCTCTTATGATTGAAGGGAAGCAGCAGTAGATTGAGAATCGCAAGAGGAAGTATGGACAAGGGAAGTACAATCCTGGAGCTTAGAGGAAGCCACGTTTTACCCCTAGACCGGGAGGACATTTTCAGCATACCCATGGAGGAGGTAGCTCGCACAATCATAATGGCACCAAGAATGGTAATGGGAATGGAGGAAGCAACGGCCAGAACTGTACCAACCCATCAACCCCAGCCAAGAGAGACCTGAGCCAAGTCACTTGCTTTAAGTGCCAGAAGACCAGACATTATGCCAATGAATGTCCTGAATCCAAGAATGGAAATGGCAATGGAAGCTCTGGGAAGAAGCCGAACCCTTTCAACAAGGGACAGGTGAACCACGTTAATGTGGAGGAGGTTGAAGAGTAGCCGGATGCAGTAATCAGTAAGTTTTTGGTTAAGTCTTTTACTGCACTCGTTCTTTTTGATACTGGTGCATCGCATTCATACATATCAAGGGGATTTGTGTATAAGTATAACCTACCCACCAAAGTTCTTAGAACACCTATGCTAGTAAGCTCACCAGGAGCGGAGTATATGGCTAGTAAGGGATGTTTTCAAGTGCCATTGAGTATAGGTAGGCATGTGTTTCCCTCGGATTTAATCATTTTGGAATCACAAGGTTTGGATGTAATTCTGGGTATGGATTGGCTGTCGATGTATGGAGGAAACATCGATTGCGCCAGTAAGTCAATTTTGCTTACCACCCCAGAAGGAAGAAGGATCAAGTATGTATCCCGGCATGTGCCTAAAAGGACTCAAGTAAATTCGTTAACAGGAGTTGTGCAGGAGGAAGTACCAGTAGTGAAGGATTTCCCTGATGTATTTCCAGAAGAGTTGCTAGGCATGCCACCGAATAGAGATATTGAGTTTTTGATTGAGCTTTTGCCAGGCACGGGGCCAATATCTAAGAGACCATATAGGATGCCCGCAAAGGATTTGGAAGAGATTAAGAAGCAGATTAAAGAGTTACTGGATAAAGGATATGTTCGCCCAAGTTTTTCACCTTGGGGATCGCCAGTAATTCTAGTGGAGAAGAAGGATGGATCGTTAAGGATGGTTGTTGATTATCGAGGATTGAATGAAGTAACCATCAAGAACAAGTACCCACTACCGATGATCAATGATCTGTTCGATCGATTGCAAGGAGCTAAGGTATTTTCCAAGATCGATCTGCGATCAGGATACCATCGGTTGAAGATTCGAGAACAGGATATACCTAAGACAGCTTTTACCACCAGGTATGGGCTGTACGAGTATACCGTTATGTCATTTGGTTTGACTAATGCACCTGCATATTTTATGAACATGATGAACAAGGTGTTTATGGAGTTTTTGGATAAGTTCGTCGTAGTGTTCATCGATGATATCCTGGTTTACTCGAAGAATGAAGAGGAGCATAAGGAGCATTTGTGTTTGGTACTTGGTAAGCTCAGAGAACATCAGTTATATGCCAAGTTTAGCAAATGTGAGTTTTTGTTGAAGGAAGTTGGATTCCTTGGACACATTATATCCGGAGAAGGTATAGAAATAGATCCCACTAAGGTTGAAACTGTGACAAATTGGGAAGCGCCAACAACGGTTGGAGAGATCCGGAGTTTTCTTGGACTCGTAGGATACTACCGGAGATTCATTGAAAATTTCTCGAAGATATTTCAAAGCCTATGATAGAGTTGTTGAAGAAGGATACCAAGTTCATATGGACTGAGGAATGTGAGGCTAGTTTCCAGGAGTTGAAGAAACGTTTGGTTACATCACCAGTGTTGATTTTGCCAGATCAGACCAAGGATTATGAGGTGTATTGTGACGCTTCACGTCGAGGACTTGGAGCAGTGCTTATGCAGGAAGGAAGAGTTGTTTCATATGCCTCACGACAGCTCAAGCCTCATGAGTTGAATTATGCCATGCATGATTTGGAGTTAGCAGCCGTAGTGCATGCATTGAAAACCTGGAGACACTTTCTCATTGGGAACCATTGCGAAGTGTACACGGATCACAAGAGTTTGAAGTATATTTTCACGCAGAAGGAGTTGAATCTCAGGCAAAGGAGATGGTTGGAGCTCATCAAGGATTATGATATGAGATAGCATTATCACCCCGGAAAGGCTAACGTAGTAGCTGACGCGTTGAGCCGTAAAAGCCATGTCAACACCTTAATGACGGAAGATTTACCAAGAGTGTTAGCCGAGAAACTTCGTGAGCTATGTTTTGAGATAGTCCCGAGAGGCTATGTAGCAGCATTGGAGATTCAGTCTACTTTGATGGATAAGATCAGAGAAGCTCAAAAGACTGACAAGGAGATCACTTCTATTAAGGAGAAAATGATCAAGGGAAAAGCTAAAGGATTTCGTGTGGATGAGCACGATACCTTATGGTTTGAAGACCGTGTTTATGTGCCCAATGACCCAGAGATCAGGAAGTTGATTCTGCAAGAGGCCCATGATTCACCATATTCGATTCACCCAGGAAATACCAAGATGTATTTGGATTTGAAGGATACTTTCTGGTGGACCGGAATGAAGAAGGATATTGCGGAGTATGTAGCAGTTTGTGATGTATGTCAGAGAGTAAAGGAAGAGCATCAGAAGCCAGCAGGATTGCTACAGCCATTGCCGATACCCGAATGGAAGTGGGATAAGTTAGGCATGGATTTTATTACAGGCTTGCCCAGAACTCGTTCAGGCTATGACTCGATTTGGGTTGTAGTCGATTGTTTGACAAAGGTAGCTCATTTCATTCCAGTGAAGACTACCTATACTAGTGCCAAGTTGGCAAAGATATACATGACCAGGATCGTATGTCTGCATGGAGTTCCAAGGAGCATTGTATCAGATAGAGGAGCCCAGTTTACCTCAAAGTTCTGGAATCAATTGCATGAAACTTTGGGTACCAGGCTAGAGTTTAGTACAACCTTCCATCCGCACACAGATGGACAGACCGAGAGAGTCAATCAGATTTTGGAGGATATGCTGAGAGCTTGTGCGCTAGATTACGGATCTAGTTGGGACGAGAATTTTCCATACACAGAATTCTCTTATAACAACAGTTATCAATCCAGTTTGAAGATGGCCCCTTTCGAAGCCTTGTACGGAAGGAGGTGCAGGACCCCATTGTCGTGGGATGAAGTTGGAGACTGCCAGTTGTTTGGACCGGATCTGATTAAGGAGTCTGAACAGAAAGTAAAATTGATTCGCGATAGGCTCAAGGTAGCCCAGTCCAGGCAGAAGAGCTATGTAGATCCTAAACGCAAGGAGACAGTTTACGAAGTCGGAGACCGAGTTTATCTTCGAGTATCTCCACTTCGAGGAGTTAAGCGCTTTGGAGTTAAGGGAAAGTTAGCGCCACGTTTTGTAGGACCATACAAAGTTTTGGAGCGTATGGGAGAAGTAGCCTACAAGTTAGAATTGCCCGAAGGATTGTCAGGAGTTCACGACGTGTTCCACGTTTCCCATTTGAAGAAGTGCCACACAGAGATGGCTGATATACCGCTGAGAGACACAGTGCCGCTGGAAGCGATTCAGTTGGACAGTGATCTGACCTATGAGGAGAAACCAGTTAAGATTCTTGAGTATGCCAGCTGCGTCACCCGCAACAAGGTTATCAAGTTTTGCAAAGTTCAGTGGAGCCACCACACGGAGGATGAAGCCACCTGGGAACAAGAGGAAGATCTGTTGAAGGACCACACTCACCTATTTTCTAGCCAACCTGAATTTCGAGGGCGAGATTCATCTTAAGGGGGGTAGGTTTGTAACATCCCAAATTATCAATTTGGAACGTTATACAATAGATCATCATTGCATAACATATTTTATTGCATTTTGGTTGATCCTAGCAATTTCACGCAACTCAAGGACCCTCGGACTGAGTCGGGGATTTCGTTATTTTCATATTTGAGTTTTCTCAAATTTTGAAAATAGGATCATTTGATTTTATTTATTTTATCTTCAATTATTTCTATTATAAAAATATGAGAGAGGGAATAAAATGACTTTCCCAAAATAAAGAAATATTAAGGATTTAATAGTAAAATCAAATAAGACTCTATTTTGGTTTTATTTGCTATTTTATTTGAATTTAAGAAAAATGCGCATCTTCAAAATTACATTTAGGCCCCAAATAAATGTTCATCCTGTGCGGCTTGATTTTAGAAGCCGGGGAAAATTTATTTCGGGATTTTTGGAGTCCATTTAGTAATTAAAAATACGCCGAACCAACTTAGAGCCGGACCCAGACCGGACTCCTACCGGCCGGGTTTTAAGTAGCGCCGCCCCGAGGCCCGAGCAGCCCAGGCGCCGCCGCCCCGCAAACCCTAACCCTAGCTGCGCCCAGCCCTGATACGTCTCCAATGTATCTATAATTTTTGATTGCTCCATGCTATATTATCTACTGTTTTGGACTATATTGGGTTTTATTTTCCACTTTTATAGGAATTATGTGCCCGTAGATTTCATTGTTCTTGATATAGATTGCAATCATTCTTGCCCTATTATTCTTGGTAGACCTTTCCTTAGAACGGTTGGTGTGATTATTGATATGAAGGAAGGGAGTATTAAATTTCAATTTCCATTAAAAAAGGGCATGGAACACTTTCCAAGAAAGAAAATAAAATTTCCATATGAAACTATCATGAGAGCCACTTATGGATTGCCTACCAAAGATGCCAATACCTAGATCTATCCTCGCATTTATGCCTAGCTAGGGGCGTTAAATGATAGCGCTTGTTGGGAGGCAACCCAATTTTATTTTTAGTTTTTTGTGTTTTTATTTTTTTAGGGAATAAATAACCCATCTACCTTCTGTTTGGATGTGGTTTTGTGTTTTAATTAGTGTTTGTGCGAAGTTAGACCTATTGGATCTCTTGGATGATAATTATTTGATCTTGCTGTAATTTTCAGAAACTTTGCGTTCAGTGGCCGAATTTTTAAAAATCACTAGAACGTGTTAAAATACTGATTCCAATTGCTGCTGATCAATAAACAAATTTTCTAGGACGTCCAATTTTGGTAGATGTTTTGTAGTTCCAGAAGTTTGCGTTAGTTACAGATTACTACAGACTGTTCTGTTTTTGACAGATTCTGTTTTTCGTGTGTTGTTTACTTATTTTGATGAATCTATGGCTAGTAAAATAGTTTATAATCCATAGAGAAGTTGGAATACATTAGGTTTAACACCAATATAAATAAGAAATGAGTTCATTACAGTAACTTGAAGTGGTCTTTTGTTTTCTTTCTCTAACGGAGCTCACGAGATTTCTATTGACTTTTGTGTTGTGAAGTTTTCAAGTTTTGGGTGAATTCTTGTGATGGATTATGGAACAAGGAATGGCAAGAGCCTAAGCTTGGGGATGCCCATGTCACCCCCAAGATAATCCAAGGACACCAAAAAGTCAAATCTTGGGGATGCCCCGGAAGGCATCCCCTCTTTCGTCCACTTCCATCGGTAATTTACTTGGAGCTATATTTTTATTCACCAACATGATATGTGTTTTGCTTGGAGCATCTTGTATTATTTGTGTCTTTGATTTTTAGTGTGCCACAATCATCCTTGTTGTACACACCTTTTGAGAGAGCCATACATGAATTTGAATTTGATAGAATACTCTATGTGCTTCACTTATATCTTTTTGAGCTAAGTAGTTTTGCTCTATGTGCTTCACTTATATCTTTTGAGCGCTATAATTTTGCTCTATGTGCTTCACTTATATCTTTTAGAGCACGTTGGTGGATTTGTTTTAAAGAAAGTATTGATCTCTCATGCTTCACTTAAATTATTTTGAGAGTCTTAATAGCATGGTAATTTGCTTAATAATATCATGCTTGGTATTCGAGATTTGTGAAACTTTCTTTTGAGTGTGTTGAATACTAAGAAAAGTTGGATGCTTGATAATTGTTTTGATATATGGAGGTAGTAATATCAAAGTCATGCTAGTAGAGTAATTGTGAATTTGAGAAGTGCTTGAGTTAAAGTTTGCAAGTCCCGTAGCACGCACGTATGGTAAACGTTATGCAACAAATTTGAAACATGAGGTGTTATTTGATTGTCCTCCTTATGAGTGGCGGTCGGGGACGAGCGATGGTCTTTTCCTACCAATCTATCCCCCTAGGAGCATGCGCGTAATGCTTTGGTTTTTGATGGCTTGTAGATTTTTTCAATAAGTATATGAGTTCTTTATGACTAATGTTGAGTCCATGGATTATACGCACTCTCACCCTTCCATCATTGCTAGCCTCTACGGTACCGTGCATTGCCCTTTCTCATATCGAGAGTTGGTGCAAACTTCGCTGGTGCATCCAAACCCCGTGATATGATACGCTCTTTCACACATAAACCTCCTTATATCTTCCTCAAAATAGCCACCATACCTACCTATTATGGCATTTCCATAGCCATTCCGAGATATATTGCCATGCAACTTTCCACCATCCAGTTTATCATGACACATTCATCATTGTCATGTTGCTTAGCATGATCATGTAGTTGACATAAGTATTTGTGGCAAAGCCACCGTTCATAAGTTTTTCATACTTGTCACTCTTGATCCATTGCATATCCCGGTACACCGCCGGAGGCATCCATATAGAGTCATACTTTGTTCTAGTATCGAGTTGTAATCATTGAGTTGTAAATAAATAGAAGTGTGGTGATCATCATTCAATAGAGCATTGTCCCAAAAAAAGGCCAAAGAAAAAAAAGAAGGCAAAAAAAAGAAAATAAATAAAAAGGGGCAATGCTACTATCCTTTTTTTCCACACTTGTGCTTCAAAGTAGCACCATGTTCTTCATATAGAGAGTCTCTTGAGTTATCACTTTCATATACTAGTGGGAATTTTTATTATAGAACTTGGCTTGTATATTCTAACAATGGGCCTCCTCAAGTGCCCTAGGTCTTCGTGAGCAAGCAAGTTGGATGCACACCCACTTAGTTTCTTTTGTTGAGCTTTCATACATTTATAGCTCTAGTGCATCCATTGCATGACAATCCCTACTCCTTGCATTAACATCAATCGATGGGCATCTCCATAGCCCATTGATTAGCCTCGTTGATGTGAGACTTTCTCCTTTTTGTCTTCTCCACATAACCCCCATCATTATATTCTATTCCACCCATAGTGCTATATCCATGGCTCACGCTCATGTATTGCGTGAAAGTTTATGAGTTTGAAATTATTAAGGTATGAAACAATTGCTTGGCTTGTCATCGGGGTTGTGCATGATGAGAGCATTCTTGTGTGACGAAAATGGAGCATGACTAAACTATATGATTTTGTAGGGATGAACTTTCTTTGGCCATGTTACTTTAAGAAGACATAATTGCTTTGTTGGTTTGCTTGAAGTATTATTCTTCTCTATGTCAATATGAACTTTTGTCTTGAGTCTTCCTAATCTGAATATTCATACCACAATTAAGAAGATTTGCATTGAAATTATGCCAAGTAGCACTCCGCATCAAAAATTCTCTTTTTATCATTTACCTACTCGAGGACGAGCAGGAATTAAGCTTGGGGATGCCTGATACGTCTCCAACGTATCTATAATTTTTGATTGCTCCATGCTATATTATCTACTGTTTTGGACTATAGTGGGCTTTATTTTCCACTTTTATATTATTTTTGGGACTAACCTATTAACCGGAGGCCCAGCCCAGAATTGCTGTTTTTTGCCTATTTCAGTGTTTCGAAGAAACGGAATATCAAACAGAGTCCAAACGGAATAAACCTTTATGGAACGTGATTTTCTTCCCGAATATGACCCAGGAGACTTGGACCCTACGCCAAGGAAGCTTCGAGGTGGGCACGAGATAGGGGGGCGCGCCCTATACCCCCAGGCGTGCCCCCACCCTCGTGGGCCCACCGAAGCTCCACCGTCGTACTTCTTCCTCCTATATATACCTACGTACCCCTAAACAAACAGAGACGGAGCCAAAATCCTAATTCCACCGCCGCAAGTTTCTGTATCCACGAGATCCCATCTTGGGGCCTGTTCCGGAGCTCCGCCGGAGAGGGCCGTCATCACCATAGCCTCTCCGATGAAGTGTGAGTAGTTTACCTCAGACCTTCGGGTCCATAGTTATTAGCTAGATGGCCTCTTCTCTCTTTTTGGATCTCAATACAAAGTTCTCCCCCTCTCTTGTGGAGATCAATTCGATGTAATCTTCTTCTTTTTTGCGGTGTGTTTGTTGAGACCGATGAATTATGGGTTTATGATCAAGTCTATCTATGAATAATATTTGAATCTTCTCTGAATTCTTTTATGTATGATTAGTTATCTTTGCAAGTCTTTTCGAATTATCAGTTTGCTTTGGCCTACTAGATTGGTTTTTCTTGCCATGGGAGAAGTGCTTAGCTTTGGGTTCGATCTTGCGGTGTCCTTTCCTAGTGACAGAAGGGGCAGCAAGGCACGTATTGCATCATTGCCATCGAGGATAACAAGATGGGGTTTATTTCATATTGCATGAATTTATCTCTCTACATCATGTCATCTTGCTTAAAGCGTTACTCTGTTTTTAACTTAATACTCTAGATGCATGCTGGATAGCGGTCGATGAGTGGAGTAATAGTACTAGATGCAGAATCGTTTCGGTCTACTTGTCACGGACGTGATGCCTATATACATGATCATGCCTAGATATTCTCATAACTATGCTCAATTCTGTCAATTGCTCAACAGTAATTTGTTTACCCACCGTAGAATACTTATGATCTTGAGAGAAGCCACTAGTGAAACCTATGGCCCCCGAGTCTATTCTCATCATATCAATCTCCATCACTTTAATCTTGCTTTGCTTTTTACTTTGCCTTTTACTTTTCACTTTGCATCTCTATACCAAAAATACCAAAAATATTATATCTATCAGATCTCACTCTCGTAAGTGACCGTGAAGGGATTGACAACCCCTAATCACGTTGGTTGCGAGTAGCTATCATTTTTTGCAGGTAAGAGGGACTTGAGGGTAGCCTCCTACTCGATTGATACCTTGGTTCTCAAAAACTGAGGGAAATACTTACGCTACTCTGCTGCATCATCCTTTCCTCTTTGGGGAAAACCAATGCAAGCTCAAGAGGTAGCAAGCCCCAGCCGCCGCCGCCGCTGCCGCCGCGCCGCCGCCGCCGGAGTTCACCGCCGACAAGGTTGACCGCCGCCGCCGTTTTTTTAGAAAAACCATTCGGTTTTTCTGTCGGTTTTTTTAGATCCGTTTTTTCTTCTTCTTTAGATCGGTTTTTTTCCGGTCTAGTTAATTAGCGAGCATTCGCTCGTTCGTTCGTTTTAACGAACGTGTTCATCGTTTAGATCCAGATACCGAACATTCGTTCGTTAATCTGTTCGTCGTTTTTCTTTTTCTCGGATTAAATCTGCGATTTTTCTGATCGCGATTTCTGATCCAATTTTTGTTCTAGTATAACTTTTCGCTCGTTTATCGGAATCAGGCGATTCAAGCGCCTGGAGTTTCGTCTCGAAACCCTCTTTCCGTTTAACCAACTCAAACAAGTTTTTTCCTCTGTAAAATTTGACCTAGATCCAGAATAGTAAACGAAGCCTGTTTCTTTTGTCGTTTGTCTTTCGTTGTTTCGTTTGATTTGATTCTTTTTGCCAACCGGAGTTCTTAAGTTGAACTTTTTGGTTAGATCTCTTATTTGAGTTTTACATGTGAATTAGTTGAGAACTTATTATATGCTTGTTTGTTTGCGATAGAGTATCCGGAGTGCGCCGCTTGCTACTTCGAATCGCTAGGTTTCGCGGATCATCAGCAAGGCAAGTAACACTTTGATCATACTTCCTTTTACCCAGTTTTTATCACATTAGATCAATCCTCACACATTGCATGATTAGGATCTAATTAAATTCTGGGTTTTGGGAAGTAGTCGAGGTAGTACCTATTACGTGTTTATTATCAAACCTTTGGGAGTTACTTCTACGTTTGCTTATAATGCCATGCTATGCTAGTAGACATGGATTGGGTGAGTGTATCCATGACAGATGTGAGATTGATAATTTAATGGTTTATTTAAGGTGACAACGTAAATACACATCTGGATGGATTGAGGCACCTAGATATTCCAGCGATTGCTTGTTTTTCTTTTGGACCGCCACCCAGGCTCAAAGGGATCATGAGATTATTTCATACTAGAAAATTCTATGTGCAGCCACAAGCTACTATGGGCTCTAGCATAGTTGACTAAGTTGTGCAAACTCTTACAGTGGTAGACTAGCAGATGTAGGGGAAAGTAGGTGTAACGGTCTACCCGTTCGTAAGGTGTTAGCGCTTCTGAAAGACTATGTGTCGGTGTCAAAACCGGCGGATCTCGGGTAGAGGTCCCGAACTGTGCGTCTAGGCGGATGGTAACAGGAGGCAGGGGACACGAAGATTTACCCAGGTTCGGGCCCTCTTGATGGAGGTAAAACCCTACGTCCTGCTTGATTAATATTGATGTTATGGGTATTACTGTTGGAAATATGCCCTAGAGGCAATAATAAATTGGTTATTATTATATTTCCTTGTTCATGATAATCATTTATTATCCATGCTAGAATTGTATTGATAGGAAACTCAGATACATGTGTGGATACATAGACAACACCATGTCCCTAGTAAGCCTCTAGTTGACTAGCTCATTGATCAATAGATGGTTACGATTTCCTGACCATGGACATTGGATGTCCTTGATAATGGGATCACATCATTAGGAGAATGATGTGATGGACAAGACCCAATCCTAAGCCTAGCACAAGATCATGTAGTTCATATGCTAAAGCTTTTCTAATGTCAAGTATCATTTCCTTAGATCATGAGATTGTGTAACTCCCGGATACCGTAGGAATGCTTTGGGTGTGCCAAACGTCACAACGTAACTGGGTGGCTATAAAGGTACACTACAGGTATCTCCGAAAGTGTCTGTTGGGTTGGCACGAATCGAGACTGGGATTTGTCACTCCGTTTAAGCGGAGAGGTATCTCTGGGCCCACTCGGTAGGACATCATCATAATGTGCATAATGTGATCAAGGAGTTGATCACGGGATGATGTGTTACGGAACGAGTAAAGAGACTTGCCGGTAACGATATTAAACAAGGTATCGGGATACCGACGATCGAATCTCGGGCAAGTACAATACCGCTAGACAAAGGGAATTGTATACGGGATTGATCGAATCCTCGACATCGTGGTTCATCCGATAAGATCATCGTGGAACATGTGGGAACCAACATGGGTATCCAGATCCCACTGTTGGTTATTGACCGGAGAACGTCTCGGTCATGTCTACGTGTCTCCCGAACCCGTAGGGTCTACACACTTAAGTTTGGTGACGCTAGGGTTATAGAGATATTAGTATGCGGTAACCCGAAAGTTGTTCGGAGTCCCGGATGAGATCCCGGACGTCACGAGGAGTTCTAGAATGGTCCGGAGGTAAAGATTTATATATGGGAAGTCTTGTTTTGGTCGCCGGAAAAGTTTCACGCATTATCGGTATTGTACCGGGAGTGCCGAAAGGGGTCCGGGGGTCCACCTGCCCTGGGGGGCCACATGGGCTGTACGGGTGTGCGCCTTGGCCTATATGGGCCAAGGGCACCAGCCCCAAGAGGCCCATGCGCCACGAGATAAGGGAAAGGAAGAGTCCTAAAGGGGGAAGGCACCTCCTAGGTGCCTTGGGGAGGATGGACTACTCCCTGGCCGCACCCTTCCTTGGAGGAAGGGCCAAGGCTGCGCCCCTCCCCTCTCCCTTGGCCCTATATATAGTGGGGGGGAAGGGAGGGCAGCCGCACCTAAGCCCTGGCGCCTCCCTCTCCCTCCCGTGACACACCTCCCTCCTCCCGCAGCGCTTGGCGAAGCCCTGTTGGAATCCCGCTACTTCCACCACCACGCCGTCGTGCTGCTGGATCTCCATCAACCTCTCCTTCCCCCTTGCTGGATCAAGAAGGAGGAGACGTCGCTGCTCCGTACGTGTGGTGAACGCGGAGGTGCCGTCCGTTCGGCGCTAGGATCATCGGTGATTTGGATCACGACGAGTACGACTCCATCAACCCCGTTCTCTGGAACGCTTCCGCGCGCGATCTACAAGGGTATGTAGATCCACTCCTCCCTCGTTGCTAGATGACTCCATAGATTGATCTTGGTGACACGTAGGAAATTTTTGAATTATTGCTACGTTCCCCAACAGTGGCATCATGAGCTAGGTCTATTGCGTAGATTCTATGCACGAGTAGAACACAAAGTAGTTGTGGGCGTTGATTTTGTTCAATATGCTTACCGTTACTAGTCCAATCTTGTTTCGACGGTATTGTGGGATGAAGCGGCCCGGACCGACCTTACACGTACTCTTACGTGAGACAGGTTCCACCGACTGACATGCACTAGTTGCATAAGGTGGCTAGCGGGTGCGAGTCTCTCCCACTTTAGTCGGAACGGATTCGATGAAAAGGGTCCTTATGAAGGGTAAATAGCAATTGGCATATCGCGTTGTGGTTTTGCGTAGGTAAGAAACGTTCTTGCTAGAAATCCATAGCAGCCACGTAAAACATGCAAACAACAATTAGAGGACGTCTAACTTGTTTTTGCAGGGTATGCTATGTGATGTGATATGGCCAAGAAGAATGTGATGAATGATATGTGATGTATGAGATTGATCATGTTCTTGTAATAGGAATCACGACTTGCATGTCGATGAGTATGACAACCGGAAGGAGCCATAGGAGTTGTCTTTATTTATTATATGACCTGCGTGTCATTAAACAACGCCATGTAATTACTTTAGTTTATTGCTAACCGTTAGCTGTAGTAGTAGAAGTAATAGTTGGCGAGACAACTTCATGAAGACACGATGATGGAGATCATGATGATGGAGATCATGGTGTCATGCCGGTGACGATGATGATCATGGAGCCCCGAAGATGGAGATCAAAAGGAGCAATATGATATTGGCCATATCATGTCACTATTTGATTGCATGTGATGTTTATCATGTTTATACATCTTATTTGCTTAGAACGACGGTAGTAAATAAGATGATCCCTCATTAAAATTTCAAGAAAGTGTTCCCCCTAACTGTGCACCGTTGCGAAAGTTCGTCGTTTCGAAGCACCACGTGATGATCGGGTGTGATAGATTCTTACGTTCGAATACAACGGGTGTTGACGAGCCTAGCATGTACAGACATGGCCTCGGAACACATGCAAAACACTTAGGTTGACTTGACGAGCCTAGCATGTACAAACATGGCCTCGGAACACAAGAGACCGAAAGGTCGAGCATGAGTCGTATGGTAGATACGATCAAGATGAAGATGTTCACTGATGTTGACTAGTCCGTCTCACGTGATGATCGGACACGGCCTAGTTGACTCGGATCATGTAATCACTTAGATGACTAGAGGGATGTCTATCTGAGTGGGAGTTCATAAGATGAACTTAATTATCCTGAACATAGTCAAAAGGTCTTCGCAAATTATGTCGTAGCTTGCGCTTCAGTTCTACTGTTTAGTTATGTTCCTAGAGAAAATTTAGTTGAAAGTTGATAGTAGCAATTATGCGGACTAGGTCCGTAAACTGAGGATTGTCCTCATTGCTTCATAGAAGGCTTATGTCCTTAATGCACCGCTCAGTGTGCTGAACCTCGAACGTTGTCTGTGGATGTTGCGAACATCTGACATACACATTTTGATAACTACGTGATAGTTCAGTTAAACGGTTTAGAGTTGATGCACCGAAGACGTTTTGAAACATCGCGAAACATATGAGATGTTTCGAGGGCTGAAATTGGGATTTCAGGCTCGTGCCCATGTCAAGAGGTATAAGACCTCCGACGATTTTCTTAGCCTACAAACTAAGGGAGAAAAGCTCAATTGTTGAGCTTGTGCTCAGATTGTCTGAGTACAACAATCATTTGAATCGAGTGGGAGTTGATCTTCCAGATGAGATAGTGATGTTTCTCCGTACTCATTACCACCAAGCTGCTAGAGCTTCGTGATGAACTATAATATATCAGGGACATATATGATGATCCTTGAGATATTCGTGATGTTTGACACCACAAAAGTAGAAATCAAGAAGGAGCATCAATTGTTGATGGTTGGTGAAACCACTAGTTTCAAGAAGGGCAAGGGCAAGAAGGGATACTTCATGAAACGGCAAATTCAGCTGCTGCTCTAGTGAAGAAACCCAAGGTTGAACCCAAACCCGAGACTAAGTGCTTCTGTAATAAGGGGAACAGCCACTGGAGCAGAATTACCCTAGATACTTGGTAGATGAGAAGACTGGAAAGGTCGATAGAAGTATATATATTGGATATACATTGTGTTGATGTGTACTTTACTAGTACTCCTAGTAGCACCAGGGTATTAGATACCGGTTCGGTTGCTAAGTGTTAGTAACTTGAAATAAAAGCTACGGAATAAACGGAGACTAGCTAAAGGTGAGCTGACGATATGTGTTGGAAGTGTTTCCAATGTTGATATGATCAAGCATCGCACGCTCCCTCTACCATCGAGATTGGTGTTTGCGTTGAGCATAGACATGATTGGATTATGTCTATCACAATACGGTTATTCATTTAAGGAGAATAATGGTTACTCTGTTTATTTGAATAATACCTTCAATGGTCTTGCACCTAAAATGAATGGTTTATTGAATCTCGATCGTAGTGATACACATGTTCATGCCAAAAGATATAAGATAGTAATGATAGTACCACCTACTTGTGGCACTGCCACTTAAGTCATATCGGTATAAAACGCAAGAAGAAGCTCCATGTTGATGGACCTTTGGACTCACTCATTTTTGAAAGGATTGAGACATGCGAACCATGTTTGTTGGTAGATATGCATGAAGAAACTCTATATAGATGGATCGTTTGGACTCACTTGATTTTGAATCACTTGAGACATGCATATCATACCACATGGGCAAGATGACTGAAAGCCTCGTTTTCAGTAAAATGGAACTAGAAAGCAACTTGTTGGAAGTACTACATTTTGATGTGTGCAGTCCAATGAGTGCTGAGGCGTGTAGTGGATATCGTTATGTTCTTACTTCACAGATGATTTGAGTAGATGTTGAGTATATTTACTTGATGAATCACGAGTCTGAATTATTGAAAGGTTCAAGTAATTTCAGGGTGAAGTTGAAAGATCGTCGTGACAAGAGGATAAAATATCTATGATATGATCATAGAAATGAATATCTGAATTACGAGTTTGGCTAGACATTGTGGAAATCGTTTCACAACTAATACAGCCTGGAACACCATAGTGTGATGGTGTGTCCGTACATCATAACTGCACCCTATTGGATATGATGCCTACCATGATGTCTCTTATCGAATTACCTTGATAGTTTATGGGTTAGGCATTAGAGACAACCACATTCACTTTAAATAGGGCACCACGTAATTCCGATGAGATGACACCGTATGAACTATGGTTTAGAGAAACCTAAGCTGTCATTTCTTAAAAGTTTGGGGCTGTGATGCTTATGTGAAAAAGTTTCAGGCTGATAAGCTCGAACCCAAAGCAGATAAATGCATCTTCATAGGACACCCAAAACAGTTGGGTATACCTCCTGTCTCAGATCCGAAAGCAATAAGGGATTGTTTCTAGAATCGGGTCCTTTCTCGGGGAAAAGTTTCCCTCGAAAGAATTGAGTGGGAGGATGGTGGAGACTTGATGAGGTTATTTAACCGTCTCTTCAACTAGTGTGTGGCAGGGCACAGGAAGTTGTTCCTGTGGCACCTACACCAATTGAAGTGGAAGCTTATGATAGTGATCATGAAACTTCAGATCAAGTCACTACCAAACCTCGTGGGATGACAAGGATGCGTGCTACTTCAGAGTGGTACGTAATCCTGTCTTGGAAGTCATGTTGCTAGACAACAATGAACCTACGAGCTATGGAGAAGCAGTGGTGGGCCTGGATTCCGATAAATGGCTCGAGGCCATATAATCCGAGAGAGGATCCATATATGAAAACAAAGTGTAGACTTTGGAAGAACTACTTGATGGTCGTAAGGCTGTTAGGTACATATGGATTTTAAAAGGAAGACGGACAATGATAGTAAGTATCACCATTAAGAAAGCTCGACTTGTCGTTAAGATGTTTTCCGACAAGTTCAAGGAGTTGACTACGATGAGACTTTCTCACCCGTAGCGATGCTAAGAGTCTGTTGGAATTATGTTAGCGATTACTGCATTATTTATGAAATCTTGCAGATAGGATGTCAAAACATTGTTTCCTCGACGATTTTCTTGAGGAAAGGTTGTATGTGATACAACCGGAAGGTTTTGTCAATCCTGAAAGATGCTAATAAGTATGCAAAGCTCCAGCAATCCTTCTGAGGACTGGAGTAAGCATCTCGGAGTTGGAATGTATACTTTGATGAGATGATCAAAGATTTTGGGTGTATACAAAGTTTATGAGAAACTTGTATTTCCAAAGAAGTGAGTGGGAGCACTATAGAATTTCTGATGAGTATATGTTGTTGACATATTGTTGATCAGAAATGACGTAGAATTTCTGGAAAGCATATAGGGTTATTTGGAAAGTGTTTTTCAATGGAAAGCCTGGATTAAGCTACTTGAGCATTGAGCATCAAGATCTATAAGGATAGATCAAAACGCTTAATGGTACTTTCAAATGAGCACATACCTTGACATGATCTTGAAGGTGTTCAAGTTGGATCAGTCAAAGAAGGAGTTCTTGCCT
The DNA here is from genome assembly GCF_056163025.1 of Triticum urartu. NCBI lineage: Eukaryota > Viridiplantae > Streptophyta > Magnoliopsida > Poales > Poaceae > Triticum > Triticum urartu. Next base: position 17,760,300 of record NC_141879.1, read on the forward strand.
GAGTTGTAAGGTATGAAGTTAATACTTAAAGCTTGACCACGGCAGAATAGAGAGAAAGGACGAAGGTCGTCCCCTATGCTTAAGACGTAGGCTCTACAGTATGCTATGCTGTGTACCGCACCTGAAGTGTGCCTTGCCATGAGTCAGTCAAGGGGTACAAGAGTGATCCAAGAATGGATCACAGGACAGCGGTCAAAGTTATCCTTAGTAACTAGTGGACTAAGGAATTTTCTCGATTATGGAGGTGCTAAAAGAGTTCGTCGTAAAGGGTTACGTCGATGCAAGCTTAACACCTATCCGGATAGCTCTGAGTAGAGATACCGGATACGTATAATGGAGCAACAATTTAGAATAGCTCCAAGTAGAACAGTTATTTGGAATAGCTCCAAATGTAGCGTAGTAGTTGCATCTACAAGATGACATAGAAATTTGTGAAGTACATACGGATCTGAATGTTTCAGAACCGTTGACTATAACCTCTCTCACAAGCATAACATGATCAAACCCAGAACTCTTTGGGTGTTAGTCACATGGGGATGTGACCTTGAGTGTTAATCACATATCGATGTGAACTGGATTATTGACTCTAGTGCAAGTGGGAGACTGTTGGAAATATGCCCTAGAGGCAATAATAAATTGGTTATTATTATATTTCCTTGTTCATGATAATCATTTATTATCCATGCTAGAATTGTATTGATAGGAAACTCAGATACATGTGTGGATACATAGACAACACCATGTCCCTAGTAAGTCTCTAGTTGACTAGCTCGTTGATCAATAGATGGTTACGGTTTCCTGACCATGGACATTGGATGTCATTGATAACGGGATCACATCATTAGGAGAATGATGTGATGGACAAGACCCAATCCTAAGCCTAGCACAAGATCATGTAGTTCATATGCTAAAGCTTTTCTAATGTCAAGTATCATTTCCTTATACCATGAGATTGTGTAACTCCTGGATACCGTAGGAGTGCTTTGGGTGTGCCAAACGTCACAACGTAACTGGGTGGCTATAAAGGTACACTACAGGTATCTACGAAAGTGTCTGTTGGGTTGGCACGAATCGAGACTAGGATTTGTCACTCCGTGTAAGCGGAGAGGTATCTCTGGGCCCACTCGGTAGGACATCATCATAATGTGCACAATGTGATCAAGGAGTTGATCACGGGATGATGTGTTACGGAACGAGTAAAGAGACTTGCGGTAACGATATTAAACAAGGTATCGGGATACCGACGATCGAATCTCGGGCAAGTACAATACCGCTAGACAAAGGGAATTGTATACGGGATTGATCGAATCCTCGACATCGTGGTTCATCCGATAAGATCATCGTGGAACATGTGGGAACCAACATGGGTATCCAGATCCCGCTGTTGGTTATTGACCGGAGAACGTCTCGGTCATGTCTACGTGTCTCCCGAACCCGTAGGGTCTACACATTTAAGGTTCGGTGACGCTAGGGTTATAGAGATATTAGTATGCGGTAACCCGAAAGTTGTTCGGAGTCCCAGATGAGATCCCGGACGTCACGAGGAGTTCCGGAATGGTCCGGAGGTAAAGATTTATATATGGGAAGTCTTGTTTTGGTCGCCGAAAAAGTTTCGCGCATTATCGGTATTGTACCGGGAGTGCCGAAAGGGGTCCGGGGGTCCACCAAAGGGGTCCACCTGCCCCGGGGGGCCACATGGGCTGTGGGGGTGTGCGCCTTGGCCTATATGGGCCAAGGGCACCAGCCCCAAGAGGCCCATGCGCCAAGAGATAAGAGAAAGGAAGAGTCCTAAAGGGGGAAGACACCTCCTAGGTGCCTTGGGGAGGATGGACTCCTCCCTGGCCGCACCCTTCCTTGGAGGAAGGGCCAAGGCTGCCCCCCCCTCTCCCTTGGCCCTATATATAGTGGGGGGGAAGGGAGGGCAGCCGCACCTAAGCCCTGGCGCCCCCTCTCCCTCCCATGACACATCTCCCTCCTCCCGCAGCGCTTGGCGAAGCCCTGTTGGAATCCCGCTACTTCCACCACCACGCCGTCGTGCTGCTGGATCTCCATCAACCTCTCCTTCCCCCTTGCTGGATCAAGAAGGAGGAGACGTCGTTGCTCCGTACGTGTGTTGAACGCGGAGGTGCCGTCCGTTCGGCGCTAGGATCATCGGTGATTTGGATCACGACGAGTACGACTCCATCAACCCCGTTCTCTGGAACGCTTCCGCGCGCGATCTACAAGGGTATGTAGATCCACTCCTCCCTCGTTGCTAGATGACTCCATAGATTGATCTTGGTGACACGTAGGAAATTTTTGAATTATTCTACGTTCCCCAACAGTTACAAGAGTAGATCTACCACGAGATCAGAGAGGCTAAACTCTATAAGCTAGCCTATGGTATGATTGTGTGCTGTCCTACGGACTAAAACCCTCCGGTTTATATAGACACCGGAGAGGGCTAGGGTTACACAAGGTCGGTTACAAAGGAGGAGATATGCATATCCGTATTGCCTAGCTTGCCTTCCACGCCAAGTAGAGTCCCATCCGGACACAAGACGAAGTCTTCAATCTTGTATCTTCATAGTCCAGCAGTCCGGCCAAAGGATATACTCCGGCTTTTCGGAGACCCCCCAATCTAGGACTCCCTCACTATGTCTCGGTCATCCGTTTCTCAAACACCCTGTAGTGCGAGAATCCCAACGGAGGAGATCGAGTCTTGTGGGGAAAAGTGCGCAAACCTCTCTAGAGTGTATAAACTAATCATGGTTAGTCGTGTCCCCGGTTATGGACATCTTGAGTATCTAGTACTTGGATTATCATGTGAATCTCATCATGTTACTCTAATTAATTTTTTGGGTTTTAATGTTGATGTTTAATTGGGATTGAGAGCGTGTCTACACTCTCAATGTTTAACAACCACCATGATAGTTAAAATAAAATTTATTCCTTTGCAGTAGGGAAAAATTGGCTTTACGCAAAATTGTAACCATAGAGTTTTCCACCAGCCAAATATGCATATAGAATAGCCTTATTCTTTCATTGCTCTCTATGTGTTACATTGCCAGCATATTCCATGTGTTGACCCATTTCGGGCTGCAACGTTCATGTTGCAGACTTTTCAGACGACGAGTAAGGTGCCTTTAGGTCGTGGTTCTATACTCAGTGATGCGTTGGTGTTGATGGACTCACTTATCCTCCAAGCCTTCCGCTGTTATCGTTATTAGATGGCCTTAAGCCATATTTATTGTAATAAGTTCTCTTTTGAGACACTCGATGTAATAAGTGTGTGATTGCTACTCTGTTATAAATCCTTCTAGTACCGTGTGGTGTCAGCATTACTGATCTAATGACACCTGAGCATAGAGATTGGACCGTTTGAGGTCTGGTCGCTACACGCAAGAAGCCTAGTAAACATTCAAGACATAGTTTATTAAACCTTATAAAAGGCCCAAGGGCCTGGAGACGGCTTAAGGCCCGATATTGTAAACCGCCATAGGTAAGGAAAGACTTGTAAAGAAAGGCATGTAAAGGAAGTCACCGAGTCTGACACGATTATGAACCGGCCGGGACTCTGTAGGCCACCAGGTGTCAACCCATGTATATAAAGGGACGACCTGGTGGCGGCTTAGGGCAAGAAACAACAAATCGATAATCAAGCCGGCGAGTTGAACCTCTTGGTGATCGAAACCCCAGCAATACCAATCCCAACTAGACGTAGGCTTTTACCTTCATCGTAAGGGGCCGAACTAGTATAAAACCCTCTCGTGTCCTTTGTCGTGATTAACCCCTTTAAGCTTCCTAGTGTGATGGCCCTACGACTAATTCCTTGCTCTAGGATATCTGCCGTGACAATTCCACGACAGAATGTGTTACTTGGACCGAACCAAATGTGTTGTTAGAAGATGAGGGCATCAAATAGATATCTGTTTTTTGCTAAGTTTGTCCATGTGCATTCCGTGAGAACAAGCGCAAAAATGTTAGCTGACTCATATTAGGTAGTGTGAAAACAAGTTCTTTGATAAATATACTTTCATCCAAACTACTAACATCATTGTATGTGTAGTCCAACGGTTAGGATAATTGCCTTCCAAGCAATAGACCCGGGTTCGACTCCTGGCAAGGTTCTGCCATGAGATTGATTTTTTTTATTATACATGGAAAGTTTTTTAGAGGACACTCTGATTTTATTCTATCCATACTTAATTGTCCGTGTGTTATAATTTTCTTTGTTTTTACATCATCGGCTGATGTAGATATGTCCGATTTTATTCTATCCATACTTAATTGTCCGTGTGTTATAATTTTCTTCGTTTTTACATCATCGGCTGACGTAGATATGTCCTTTGATACATCCAACCTATTTTACATCATTGGCTTATGTAGATCTGTCCTCTGATACATCCAACCGACCATTACAACTACAGGAAAACAAATATCACCGACATCTCCGAAAAGTTTAAGCGACAGGAGACCAGAACCCACCACAAAAAAATACTTTCTCCGTTCACTAATATAAGATGTTTTACATATTTTTAATATAAAGTACACTGACTGAAATAAGCCAACAAATACACTAAAATACGTCTACATACATCCGACTCTGAAAAACGTTAGAATATCTTATAATAGTGAATGGAGAGAGTCCTAAATTTCCATTTACAAGGCAAAATATGTAGATACGTAGAGGCAATTATGAAGATCAAAGACTTGCTCCGAGTTGGCGCAGTTCACACAATTGGTGATGGTCGAGCAACGATGTTCTGGTTAGATGTGTGGTTGGGGCCAGTCCCGCTAGTGGAAGAGTTCCCACGGTTGTTTGCCAATTGCCATTGCTAGGGAACCAAATGCGCTGGTTGGTACCTACGGGAGAAACGGACGGTGCTGTCCTCAATTTCGGATAACTCTGGGCCGTATGGACACCTTAGAATGGAACCAATTGGTGGATCTTCTTCGGAATGCTACTCCTGCTGGAATTTAGTCTATTTTGGGACAGCCCAATAACTATTTCAGAAATTTCTAAATAAATCCTAAAGGCTCACTTAGCCCATTTGTGCAAGGAAAGGGATACTATTAAAGTTTAGTTACACATTGCTAGTTTAATGGGAGTTGGACCTCCTTATAAGGGAGGTTCTTTCCTCACTTGTATAAGCATGAGAACAAGAGGGACATCCACGCGCGCTCCTCCTCCGTCGCCCGCCTCGCCGCGTGTTGCGGGAATGAGCCGCGTTCGTTTCGTCTCCAGCGTTCCCTTCAGCTCCTGGCGCAGCCTCTCGCCTTCTTCTCTAGCGCCTATAGAGATGCACCAAAACTTCTTCCTCTCGCCATCGGCTCCAATCTCTGAGATGCTGCTGTCTTCCTCATCCCGGCTTGCGGCGTGCACCGCGAGTCGGGACAGCAGGCCTCCGAAACCGCACCTCTTTGAGTCCTGTATGGAAGAAGGGTGATAAGGTTTTTGGGGAGCGCTCAGCGCGACTACTAACTTCTTCTCACAGACGCCCCGGACTCCGACGACTACTTCCCCCACGTCGACAACCTCCTCGACGACATGGCCGACGAGGACACCGACCCCAAGTCCAGTGCTACTGCTGCTGCTGTCCCGTATGTGTTCTTCTCCTTCCTGTTCGAGGTCCTGCCATAGTAACTTGTTCTGTTGTTTGCCCTAGATATGTTAGGTCCTACTTCATATATGAAACTTGTCCTACTATCTGCTCTAGAGAAACTTGGTTATAGTTCCTATATGCATATGTTATTTACCTTCTCTCTGTCAGATTACATGACTAGTTTTTTCAATGTTATATTAGTCATGCTTTATCTAATATTTCTGTTAATAAAATCATTTGGTAAATTGCTCGTATTTCCAACAATCCAAAAACCTTATTATAGGCAATTTACCCCAAGTGGTTTTGCTGCTTCCATGAGACCTTCTATGTTTGAGGGTATCCACTATAAGAGGTGGCGCGTGAGAGCAGTCTTATGGTTTCAAACCATGAGTTGCTATGACGCCACGCTTGGCAAGCCTTAAGGGGAGTTTGATGCCCAACAGGAACAAGCTTTTTAGAAAATGGATACTCTGTTTAAGGCTGCTCTCTTGAGTGTTCTTGGTGAGAACATAGTTGATGCTTATGCGTTAATTGATAATGGAAAAGATATTTGGGACGCACTCGAGGCCAAGTTTGGGGTCTCGGATGCCGGAACTGAGCTGTATATCATGGAGCAATTCTATGATTACATGATGACTAAAGAGCGCTCCGTGGTTGAGCAAGCTCATGAGATACGGTCATTTGCTAGAGAACTTGAGCACTTCAACTGTATGCTACTGGACAAGTTTGTTGCCGGAGGTATCATCACCAAGCTTCCTCCTTCGTGGAGGAACTTTGCTACCTTACTGAAGCATAAGAGACAAGATTTTCCGTTCCGGATCTCATTGGTACACTTGATGTCGAGGAAAAGGCGAGAGCAAAGGACACATGTGCTCGAGGTATTGAGGGAGGATCTAGTGCCAATATGGTACAGAAGAAGAACTTCCAGCCCCACAAGTTCAAGAACAAGGGCAAGTTTGATGGTAAAGCAAAATTTGATGGGAACAAAAAGGATGTGCAACACACGAACTTCAAGAAGAAGAATGACAATAAGAAAGGTGTTTGTCATGTGTGTGGGGATCCTGATCATTGGGCTCCTAGTTGCCCTAATCGCTATGACAAGCGTCATCCTGGGAAAGGCGGCAAGACTGCTAATGTTGTCATTGGAGACATTGACATGAAGGATGCTGGGTATGGTATATTTCCCACTATTCTTTCAGTATGTCATTCTCCTGATTGGTTGATTGACACGGGTGCTAATGTGCATGCATGCGGTGATATTTCCATGTTTTCGTCTTATCAGACCGCAGGGACTTCAACCGTGCTGATGGGCAACGGTTCAAGTGCTTCTATTCGTGGTGTTGGCACGGTCGATCTGAAGTTTACTTCGGGGAAGATCGTGTGGCTGAAGAACGTGCATTATGTCCCCTTCGTCAATAAAAATCTCGTTAGCGGATCTCTTCTGTGTAGAGATGGCTAAAGCTTGTCTTTGAGTCGAATAAATTTGTAATATCCAAGTATGGAACCTTTGTTGGTAAAGGCTATGAGTCAGGAGGCCTGTTTCATTTATCCTTATCAGACATTTGCAATAAAGTTGTTAATCATGTTTGCAACAATAGTGAATCAAATGTGTGGCATTCACGTCTTTATCATGTTAACTTTGGTTGCATTTCGCGACTAGAGAAGTTGAACTTAATCCCTAGTTTCACCACTGTCAAGGGATCTAAGTGTCAAGTTTGTGTGCAAGCTAAGCAAACTCGTAAGTCACATGACTGCGGAAATGAGAAATCTTGCACCACTAGAGCTCATACATTCAGATCTATGTGAAATGAATGGTGTTTTGACAAAAGGTGGAAAGAAATATTTCATGACGTTAATTGACGACTCCACTAGATACTGCCGTGTGTACCTTCTGAAATCTAAGGATGAGGCTTTGAACTTTTTCAAGATCTATAAAGCTGAAGTGGAAAACCAACTTGATCGGAAAATCAAGAGGCTTAGGTCCGACCGTGGTGGAGAGTATTTTTCCAATGAATTTGATGCTTTTTATGCGGAACATGGTATAATCCATGAGAGGACGCCTCCCTATTCACCTCAGTCAAATGGGGTGGCCGAAAGAAAGAACCGTAATCTAACTGATTTGGTTAACGCCATGTTAGACACATCGGGTCTCTCGAAGGCATGGTGGGGGGAGGTGATATTGACGGCATGTCATGTCCTAAACCAAGTTCCCACAAAGAACAAAGAGATAACTCCATTCGAGGAATGGGAGAAGAAAAGGTTAAAACTCTCTTATCTACGAACATGGGGTTATTTGGCGAAAGTCAATGTTCCAATTCCAAAGAAGCAGAAGCTTGGACCAAAGACTGTGGATTGTGTTTTCCTGGGATATGCTTTTCATAGCATTTGATATAGATTCTTAGTTGTAAAATCTGAGGTACCTGACATGCATGTCGGTACAAATATGAAGTCGAATGATGCGACTTTCTTTGAAGATATCTTTCCCATGAAGGATATGGATACCTCATCTAATCAGGAGATGCCTAGTTCATCCAATCAGGAACCAGTTACAATTACCGAATCTGCCATTTCGATGGAAAACTTTGAAGGTCCTATGGAGGAGAACAATGAAGTTCCTACTAGGAGAAAGAGACAGAGGACGGCAAAGTCCTTTGGTGATGATTTTCTTGTGTATCTCATAGATGACACTCCGAGTCCTATTTTAGAGGCCTATGCATCTGAAGATGCTGACTACTGGAAGGAAGCGGTTCGTAGCGAGATGGATTCCATCTTGGCGAATGAAACTTGGGAGATAACTGATCGTCCTTATGGGTGCAAACCTATAGGATGCAAATGGGTATTCAAGAAGAAGCTTAGGCCTGATGATACTATTGAAAAGTACAAGGCTTGGCTCGTGGCTAAGGGTTATACCCAAAAGGAAGGTGAATACTTCTTTGATACTTACTCACCTGTGGCTCGACTGACCACTATTCGAGTTCTACTTTCACTAGCTGCCTCACATGGTCTTCTTGTTCATCAAATGGATGTTAAGACTGCTTTGCTAAATGGAGAGTTGGACGAGGAAATTTATATGAAACAACTAGATGGGTTTGTACTAGATGGCCAGGAAGGAAAAGTGTGCAAGTTGCTGAAGTCTTTGTATGGACTCAAGCAAGCACCCAGATAGTGGCATGAGAAGTTTGAAATAACTTTAACAACTGCAGGCTTTGTTGCAAACGAAGCTGACAAATGTGTGTACTATCTCCATGGTGGGGGCGAGGGAGTTATCCTTTGCTTGTATGTTGATGACATACTGATTTTCGGAACAAATCTAGATGTTATTAAGGAGGTCAAGAATTTCCTATCTCGCTATTTTGAGATGAAGGATTTTGGAGTGGCTGATGTCATTCTAAACATCAAGTTGTTGAGAGACGATGGTGGTGGGATTACATTTCTTCAATCTCACTATGTGGAAAAGATCTTGAGTCGCTTTGGCTATAGTGACTGCAAGCCCTCTCCAACATCATATGATGCTAGCGTGCTGCTTCGAAAGAATCGAAGAATTGCTTGAGATCAATTGAAGTATTCTCAGATTATTGGCTCGCTTATGTACTTAGCCCGTGCTACAAGACCTGACATCTCTTTTGTTGTTAGCAAACTGAGTTGGTTTGTCTCAAAACCAGGAGATGTGCATTGGAAAGCTCTAGAGAGAGTTTTGCGTTACTTGAAAGGCACTGTGAATTATGGAATTCACTACACTAGGCACCCAAAGGTGCTTGAAGGGTATAGTGACTCAAACTGGATCTCAGCTGTTGATGAGATAAAGGCCACGGGCGGATATGTATTCACGCATGGAGGTGGCGCTGTTTCTTGGAAGTCTTGCAAGCAGACCATCTTAACGAGGTCAATAATGGAAGCAAAACTCACAGCACTAGATACAGCTACGGTCGAAGCAGATTGGCTTCGCCGGCTCTTGAATGACTTGCCAGTTGTTGAGAAACCTGTACCAGGTATCATTATGAACTGCGACAATCAAACTATGATCACGAAAGTGAGCATCTCAAAGGATAACATGAAGTCATCAAGAGATGTTCAGAGAAGGTTAAAGTCTGTCAGGAAAATGAGAAACTCCGGAGTTATTGCATTGGATTATATCCAAACGTCTAAAAATCTGGCAGATCATTTTACTAAGGGTCTATCACGTAATGTGATAGATAATGCATCGAGGGAGATGGGTATGAGACCCACAACATGAGTTGTTCACATTGGTAACCTATTCTTTGTGATCGGAGATCCCGTGAATTAGATGTGGAAAACAAGCTATTGATCAACTGAGAGGAGAGTATTCTTACTAATTAACAATACCACTCCATGAAGATGCAATACTTTCTTAATCTACATGGCAGGTTGATGTATATCTTAGTGTGTTCTAAGTCGCTCATTTAAGCAGAGATGTTGTCCTGCAGAACAGCTTTTGAAGAACACACCTATATGAGTCTGATTCTCAAACGTCGCAATCTATGAGAGTAGGGTTCTCTCTAGTAAACTCATGAAAGGTCATGGAGTATGATGCATAAGCTCCACCCGCGGGGAAGACCCACGGTAGCCTAGTATCGGTTAAGGCTTTATGTGAAGATAGATTCGCACAAAACTTGCAGTTCAAGGCCCAGTCCACTTTTCAAGTTGCTTACTAGTGTAGCATATAGTTCTAGGTGGAAGTTCAACTTAACAGTCTCCACTGCAATACCGGTATATCAAACAGTGTTTTGGAACCAAAGGCAAATTGTTGTGTGCCTCTAGGATATGGTGGGGGATTGCTGGAATTTAGTCCATTTTGGGACAGCCCAATAACTATTTTAGAAATTCCTAAATAAATCCTAGAGGCCCACTTAGCCCATTTGTGCAAGGCAAGGGATACTACTAAAGTTTAGTCTCACATTGCTAGTTTAGTGGGAGTTGGACCTCCTTGTAAGGGAGGTTCTTTCCCCACATGTATGAGCATGAGAACGAGAGGGACATCCATGCGCGCTCCTCCTCTGCCGTCCGCCTCGCCTCACCTCGACACGACACGACGCGGGTTGCGGGAATGAGCCGAGCCGCTCCGGGTATACGAAAGGCCACTTGGGAGCTGGAAAGTTTTTGCTGTAGTGGACATTGAATACGAGCACTGCACCCTTCGGCTGCTGCATGTTCGTTTCGTCTCCCGCGTTCCCTTCAGCTCCTAGCGCAACCTCTCGCCTTGGAGGTCGCTCCTCTCAAAGAGATGCACCAGAACTTCTTCCTCTCGCCACCGGTTCCAATCTCTGAGCTGCTGCTGTCTTCCTCATCCCGACTTGCGGCGTGCACTGCGAGTCGGGACAGTAGGCCTCCGAAACCGCACCTCTTTGAGTCCTGCACAGGAGAAGGGTGATAAGGTTTTTCGGGAGCGCTCAGCGCGACTAATGACTTCTTCGTCACGGACGCCCCGGACTCCGACGACTACTTCCCCAACGACGACTTCTTCCCCGACGTCGCCAACCTCCTCGACGACATGGCCGGCGAGGACACCGATCCCAAGTCCAGTGCTGCTGCTGCTGCTGTCCCGTATGTGTTCTTCTCCTTCCTATTCGAGGTCCTGCCACAGTTCCTTATTCTGTTGTTTGCCTTAGATATGTTAGGTCCTACTTCACATATTAAACTTGTCCTACTATCTGCTCTAGAGAAACTTGGTTACAGTTCCTATATGCAGATGTTATTTACCTTCTCTCTGTCAGATCGCATGACTAGTTTTGTCACTGTTATATTAGTCATGCTTTATCTAATATTTCTGTTAATAAAATTATTTGATAAATTGCTCATATTTTCAATAATTCCATTCGAAAATCCCGACTCCTTTGGGAGGAAACTAGAACCATCAGGCTAGTTTTCTACCAAGTCCTTGTACAGGGCCCTTCACGCATGTGCAGCTCGGTTTCAAGCAATGGATATCTGGAAATCGCGTATCCTCACCAAAATTAAAATCTTCTTGTGGCAGTTAGGTCGTGATAGATTACCGACAAGTGTTGAGGTTCAAAAACGGCATGGCCCTGGTAGTGGTAGTGGTCTGTGCCCTTTTTGCGACCAAGTGAACAATACTAATCACATCTTCTTTCGATGTGTATGTGCTCAATTCCTTTGGGGATGTGTTCGAGACACCACCGGCTGCAGCTGGGCGCCTGCGTCGGTGGCGGATTTCCATACGTTTTCCTCTGGCTGTCGGGATCTCCTAGAAAGATAGCGTGGTTGGTTTTTGCTGCCTTTGCATGGTCTTTGTGGAGCATTCACAACAAAGCCCTTATGGGAGGAGTCTTTGTTAAACAAGCGGCTGACATCGTGTAAAAAATTACTATTTTCTTACAGCTATGGAAGCCGCGCTGAGCAAGACATCGGAGGCATCTGTTCTTGAGGAGCTATGTATCAAGCTTCGCCACCACACCAAGACCCTTCGATGCATTCACGCTCAACAACAGCTCCGAGGCGAAGCCATTATAGAGTAATTGTTTTGGCCCTTGTAGTATGTATCGAACCTGTTTATTTTCCGTTGTACTTGTGGCTCGTGAACCTTTTGTAAACTGGTAAGGGCTTCAGTTCGCTAAAGCCCGGCAATATGCCTCCTATCTAAAAAAAAGAAGATATGTACGGTCCTCAGTTCATCCTTGTGTTTCAGGTGGATTTCAACCCTATTCAGCCGGTGCTTAACCTGTAAATTAACAATCTTGAACTGCACCAGCAAATATGTATCTTTAATGCAACATGATGACTGAATCATTAAGAAGATGTACTTGAGGATAATATATGGCGTTGAGGGCCGGAAAATAGGAGGTTAAGTGAAACAACGCTTGGGACTAGGAGGAGAGATAAAACCAAAGTGATTATGTTCTCCCTTCTTTGCACACTTCAAAAGAAGTTACAAAAATAAAGTTCATTTTTCATGAATAAAGCTGTGGATATGGCCGGACCCACTTCTGTGTGGACCAATGGAGATTGGCCACTTGACCGGTGCAGGCATGCACTTTCCTAGTTTCGGAGTGTTATGTTCATCACATAATGGAACAAAAATAGCACTTGTTGTAACATGACTAAGACAAGCCGCATTCAGGCTTGCTCCCGTGTCGCTCGTTTGGGTGACACCGGGGCGCCCCAACCCTAACCGCCATAGATTGAAACCACTAGAACCATGCCGCCGCCGGCGGCAAAGGCAGCTCCTCAAAGTAACTGGATATCTAGATTGGAATTGATCCGGTCGGGCGCGCCTTTAACTTCGGCCAGAGAGGTTTTATGAGGGCGTGGCACGAAGCTTTGCTATCTCGTCGGTGTGACGAGACATGTCTAAATATAGATTTTCATGCATGGCAGTAATGAAGAAAGTCATGGTGCCTGTGATTGGAGGCTTGTAATGGCGGAGATGAGTTTTGATTACGATGAAGAGTTGTGGCACAAGTTTTTCCTCTGTCGGGTGTTGAGTACTTGCAGCAGTGGCCTTGACAGGAGGGGACGGCAACACCGGTAGAAAGCAATTCTGGTAGTGCTGATCTCAAGTACCGAGCCATGATTCCCAGGGTGAAAACCCAAGGTCTGGTCTTCATTGGTTGTACCTGCCAGCCTGGCTAAAGGCATATTTTTTTAGATCTCGGACTTTTTTCAGGGTGAAAAACTCAAGATCGTTGATCGGGCGACGACAACGCTCATGCATTGTTTTCTTCTTGGAGGCGTCGTTTATGGAGAACCATTTTTGCGGTCCAAGTGTTGTCTTTGGTGGTGGTTAGAGTGTTGCTGTTGCGAGTGTCTCATCACTGCGGCGGGGTCTTTGTTTTATATTTCTCTTTTTTTTTATTTTGTTCATGGCTGTGTGCATCCTGAATTTTTTCGACATCTCATCTCTACTCCTAATGGAGCAGTTGGTAGTCTCGCTTCCAGGTTTTTTTTCGTCCCACCTTCCATGGTTTTTTGGTACCTTGTCCCACCTCACACTAAGCCGCCACGAACCGAAAAACCGCGTACCGAAGCCCCCACCCGCCCTCACGCATTCCAGGGCCTAACCTCCGATCACACCCAAGACAATCCAGTGAAAAAAACCCTACAAAAATTAACCAGTGAAAAAAAACCTAATGTAGGAGTTGGTAGTCCGGTACGTTTATTTTTAACACTTTCCTAATGACAAAAGATCACGGATCTAACTTTCCTACCTTAGCCAAATCAACGAATCTCTCTCGTTAATGCAATTTGCTTTAGGAAACAAATAATAGATTTTTTTCCTACCTTAGCCAAATCAACGGATCTCTCCCATTAATGCAATTTGGTTTAGCAAACAAATAATACATTCTTTCCTACCTTAGCCAAATCAACGAATCTCTCCCATTAATGCAATTTGCTTTAGAAAACAAATAATAGATTCTTTCCTACCTTAGCCAAATCAATGGATCTCTCCCATTAATGCAATTTGCTTTAGTAAACAAATAATAGATTCTTTCCTACCTTAGCCAAATCAACTGATCTCTCTCATTAATGCAATTTGCTTTAGGAAATAAATAATAGATTTTCATGAAACAAATAATCTCTAATTCTCTAATAATAATAATAATTATTATTAATTATTAATTTAATAATACCTAAAAGAAACGCAGCGTTCCGTTTCCCGTCTTACGTCGCCGAGCCTCCCTCCCGTGCATTGTTGGTTTTCCCTCCGTACGTTCCACCGCAAACGTCATTCATTCTTCTTAATTACGTGGTCCCACCCCCATGCGATCCGGTGAAAGAACCAGCAAACCTGTCATACCCACGCACGCAAGTAACGAAAAATCCACGCTAGCCGTGTCTCCTCCTCCCTGTTCAAACCCTAGCCGCCCCTTCCCAGTTGATGCCGCTAGCGAGTAGCGCGTAGCACAGGCACCAGTGCGGCCCTTCCGCGGCCCCCCTTGACCTCGCAATGAAATAGCTCGTCGGCATCGATGACGAGCCGGTGCGTCCGGTGTTGATTCCTGTGGATGGGTCAAGCAGGACAGAGGGCGGTGGATCCGGGACATAGCCATGAAGTCTGCTTCGATGCGCGCCCAGTATTGTCTCAAGTGCATGGGTCGATCCTGGACAGCGGGCGATGGATCAAGAACGTACATAGCAGCTTTCACCTACGCAAACGGCTGACTACTCAACCTCCTCTTGGCGGTGGTAGCGGCCAGGTCTGGTTAGCTACCATTTATCTTTAATACATGCCATGAAAGGAGATCAAGAGGAGCAATCATAAGCATCGAGGTGTTCCAGGGCTACGAGCGCCAGTACTGCGACTCTGCGTCTGCGAGGTCTTCGCTAAGATCGCCACCCTCTCTTCCCGTGCCTATTTCTATTCGCTGTTGTTGGTTTCGTCTTACATGGTGAGATCTAAGCAGACAAGATGAAGCAGAGGCTCTCTGAGATCCAGTCCGACGTGCTGGATACTGAACCGCTGATAAATACTAGATTGTGTTTTATGATTACTGCCTTTGGGACATTTGGCAGGTGGAGGCTTCATTTTGGATGTAGGTGAATGTGTGATTTCTGGAAGCTCTGTATATTTAACTTCATGATCTGTTCTTGATTTCATTCTTGGGGACTAGATTTGAAGATTTGCCAGCTACACCATCTAAAAATCAGGCTACTGATCCGGGTACATTGCTACTCGGCCTTGCGTTCAATTGAAGTTTTCTGAGATCAACTCTTCTGAAACTTCAAAACGAGTAGTCCTCGTATTTTGAGGTTGCTACTTGCACATTGTTCATCTTTCTGTCAATTTTGTTCCATTATTTTGCACTCTATCTGCCAATTTGATTGCATGGTATAGGGTGCGATGGTGGCGTGGGCGCCGCACGGGGTAGGAGCAGTGCCCTGCACAGGCCAGCCCATGCTGGGAGCTAGCATCGCGCCAACGCCTCCATGAATGCCGCCATGACGCGTTGCATGGTGTCGCTGTCGGGTGTGGCCCCCAACATCGCGATGTGTGCTCAAGCATGTCGTTTGTGGCTTCAAGCCGCTTGGTGGCCACCGTGGCATCGTGGCTAAACAAGAGGTTGGTGATGAAGAGCCTGCGCTTGTCCAGGCGGATATGGGGGAGCATCCACGGCGATGTGGACGCGGCTGCAGCCATGGCCGGATGGAGAAGCCTTAGGTCCTGGTAGATTATCTACTGATGGCATAATCCTTCACAGCTACAATAGCCAGAAAGATGCCTTGCCGTGGGGAAGCCTCACTGCTGGAAGCGCCATCAGTGATCTGATTTGAAGAGTCCAACAAGAGGTCAATGGAATTCTCATCTCCAATATGTTCGCATTCTAACATGTCCTTGTTGATTCAGCTGTTACATTGTGTCACAGTTCACTTGTTTTTCACCTTTTTCGTACTACTATGCACTGGAATGTCCATGCTTGCTAATTTGCAGATGGAATTGTTCTGATAAAATATGCTAATATATGTCACTTCTTTCTGAAAGGTATCCGGAACTCTTAACTGCATTGCTCCGGTGATAACTTTTTCTTATTGTTGCCATTTTGTGTTCCGGTCAAGATTTTCTTCTTTCACAGACGTTAGAAGTCTAGAACTGGGATAAAAATAAATAAAGTTTGGAATAAGCTAGAATCTTAATAATCTCCAATATCTGCTCCACATGTGTGGAATCAATCATCCAGATATATATACTCGGATTGATGCAGCCATGCCCAATAAGAATCTTCATGTAAATAAATCGAAGGATTCTCTACTGATGAATAGGGAGCTGCACCAGACATCATATGGTATTTTCATTTTCGTGGTAAGACTGGACTGACCTCAAGACTTAAGTATCTCGGAACCATGATTTTCGTGCGTAGTTTTCAACATGCTATTACATGGTCTATTAAGTGCGTGTGAAG
Organism: Triticum urartu; assembly: GCF_056163025.1. NCBI lineage: Eukaryota > Viridiplantae > Streptophyta > Magnoliopsida > Poales > Poaceae > Triticum > Triticum urartu. The sequence continues at coordinate 17,776,759 of NC_141879.1, forward strand.
ATTCTTGAATTTACCCTGACATTATGGAACATTTGTGCTGAAACAATTAAATATGTTAATCTATAATGATAGCAATGAAGACACGCAGTTCCGTTATCAGTACAGTGCAGATGGTCATGTGGCCATTATGGCCTATCTTCAGTATTGTGGTCAACATTGACAGGATTAATTTAATCTTCGAAACGACATGTTCCATTTTTCCTATGTATTTTTTTGTTCAGACTCCCTACTACTGTTTTATTGACTATAGACAATCTATTTTGTATGGTATGATTTTGTTTGTTGGAGAGGTACAAGCTGCCCCTTTTCCACCTGTTAGTAAGTTTTGTAGCAGACTTCTTAATTGATATTATAGACGTTCTAAGGTAGACATGGTATTTTCAGTTAGACTGATTTCTTGTATTTTATCCACTATTATAGGAGTTTGTTACCTTTGTTTTTTGATCGAAAATTTAAATGTGCATGCATTGTCGACGTTTGTGAAGTAGAATTAATAACCTTCTGGTTATTGATCAATATATATATCTTGGATGTCCCATAGCAATGCAAGGGCATTCAGCTATCCTTGAAAAAAAGAACTGTCAAACCGCTCAAGAACCTGCCAGGTCAAGCCTCTCCCTCCACTGTTTGACACTGCCTACCCCCGAATACCGCGAGAGGGAAGATCCGGTCCATCGAGAGAGACCGATGCTGTCGACCATTGATGACGCATGGGAGATCTGCAACAGTGGAAACATGCTCCCCTTCGCGCCAACGGCGCCTCGAGGTCACTGACACGGGTAACCCAACGATTTGCCGCTGCCATCCCGAGCTACTTTGCCAACGTCGTGGGCGTGGGCTACTGGCCTTCCAGGTACTCGACCGCCGGGCTTCTCGAATTGGGCTGCCACGGTGCTGTTGGCCGCCGCCGGTCTCACTATAGATGCATCATGTGTCGTCGGCCATGCCAGCATCGCCGCCTACGTTTCCCAAATCAGTTACCCATACGGTCCATGCATACCCGCAGACGTTGGTGCGTTCACACTTCTCATGGATCTTTGTATTAGCCTGATAGTGTTGGGATCTCGAAATTTTGTTGTAGGTGAAGAAGGGATTCCTATCTCGAAATTCTGCTGTAGGTGAAACGCCTCCTGTAGGCCATGGAGATGACAAGGGATGCATTGGGAGGCGGGCGACGTAAAGTGCTGGAAAGGAGTATTGTATTATGTATGGTCCTCCTTCGCTTTTCGGAAGGTTGTATAGTCATTTTGATACATAAGATATAATTTCAAGTTCTACATACATATTGGTTTGAGATGTTTTCATTTTTTATCATTTCAATGAATAATGCAATCTGGATTTGTTTTATCATGCCAATTTGAGGCATTCTGTATGGGCTGGTTGGAGGAATATTATTTTTTGACGCACTATGTGTGAACATGTTGAAGGGGCATGACCATCAACGAGCTTGTGGCAGAAGTTTGAATGTGAGTAGCTCCTATCTTTTGTGTACTTAGTTTCAATCTATCAATCAAAGGGTAGAATGATTACACATGCAGTGATTTTGGTGTGAGCTTTGACAAGGGATACCGATTGTTATGTTGAAGAGGCTAAAATCTTCCTCGGCAAGTGATGTGCATTATGCATCTGATAATAAAAGGAGGCTTTAGGGAGTTGATTGTGCCCATGAGAGGTGGTCCTGATATTAGGCTTGCTATAACATGTCATATTTAACACGTAATGTTCTTTACCAACCAAATGTTCATGTTTTAGATTATAAAAAATGATGATCTCAAAGACAAAGAGCTCCAAGAACTCGGTTCTGAAACTTTTGGTTAGTCTGAGTAATGAAATGTGACCCTATTGGAAGTTCTACTTCATTTCAGTTCTTATCTTTTCCATTTAATTATCTATTTCATTCCAAGCTAACTGTCTTACATACCTATATCTTTCAATGCAAGATACACGAGGACTATGGTCTATGGGATATCAAGCTCCTTCAAATAATCTGCACCAGTTCTTCTGGAGAATAATGTATATGCATGGTCTACAATGGAGTTTACAAGATAGATTCACTTACTCAAAGATTCAGCCTAACATTTTCCATAAGGATTATGTATGTTATACCAACTCTCAGTAATCTCTACTACTAATGTCTTAGTTGGTAGTCTCGCCTCACTCCACCTCATCCCACCACTCCTATCTTTCGCCCACCTTTGACATCATCACATCACAGTATTGGGCTGGCCCATTAACGTGTATGTGAACGCAATCCTCCCATGGCCTGCCCTCCTCGCGATAATCCCTACGTCCTCGCGTCGCCGTCCTCTTCTCCCCAAACTCCTCTACCAGGGGGACTCCTCTATGACCCAGGCGGAGCGAACATTGAACGCAGGGTTTTTTGGCTTTCACCGGTTCGTTCTCTACCCCTCCTCCATGACTCCCTCGCCATCGATTTTTTTTGACCTCTAAATGCAATCCCTCTGTGGGGAAGTATGCTGTGAAGGAGAGAGGCCGCGATGGCGAAGGTGAGGTGGGTGTCATCCCGTTTTAAAGGAGAGGGCTCCAGCAAGAAATGTCTCATTACGGCGAAAACCGAGTGGAAGGGGAGGGTCTAACAGGAAAATATAAGGATGTGTCATGGGGTGGAGTTTTTATGTTGCTACACTAGATCGTGGGAACCTGCCATCGACCTTGAGATTGGTGTATGAGAGACAAATAAACTTCAATATCAATAATTTGTCTGATTCATTTATATACAGTATAGCCCGTAGCAACGCACGGGCGTTTTACTAGTTGGTGTAGAGGCTAAGTTTAATTGGTATCTTTGTGATATTAATATATTCTCTTTTAGAAAAGATGATGATTTAGACACAATATGCACCCGGACGGATGGAGTAGATTAAAATAAAGTGCATTGGGACTGCGCTCCTGGAAATCACTAAGGATCCAAGATTCCATGTATACGTAGTGCTTGCCTCGCCGAATTATATGAGCAAAAATCTCGAGATTAAAGAACGTATATCTCGTGCGCTGGCAAATCTTTGCATTCCCATTTAAAATATATCCCAGGCTCTTGCTATTTATAAACTTGCGGTCCAACTATTTCTTTGTTTCTTTCTAGGGCTCCAACTATTTCTTACCGGAACCTTACACGGGACTAGAACTGAGTTTGTAAGTACAAGAGATTTGCCAATATGGGAGGGAGCAGCCTAATGCAGGGGACGATGATATTCATCATTGGATTGTTCCCCTCGATGAACTCTGAAACAACTCGCGAGAGAGAGGTTTTGCGCAGTGAACTTGCATACTGCTTTTCTATTTCTTTTTCCTTTTATTTCTGAACTTAACAGATCATGCCGCGGCTCTGGCGCTCCTACTAGATCATGCCATCCCACGATCGAGCACTCAGTCCACGGCCTCCTACAAACGCTCCACGGGTCGCACAAGCTGCGTCTCGCGGAAGTCGCTAACAAACTGACGGGAAAATCTAACTGAATCTGCTAACAGAAAAACTACTACGGTGCAAAGTCTGAAAGAAACTGAAACCTGCTAGCTAAACTAGCTTATTGAGCAACAAACTCCCCCTAAGCTAGGTTGGCTGATACCCGATGATCCCCAAGCGGTCACGCATCTCCTGAAACTGAGTTCGCCCAAGTGCTTTTGTGAGAATGTCTGCAAGCTGATCGCCGGTCCTTACATACTGAACGTTGATGCTGCCGTCCTCAACACACTGACGGATGAAGTGGTAGCGCAGCTCAATGTGTTTGCTTCTGTCGTGGAAGACAGGGTTTTTGCTCAGCGCGATCGCTGACTTGTTGTCGATGCAGAGTCTGGTGGCGCCGTCGTCATGCCCAAGCAGTTCTCCGATCAGCCGCCTGAGCCAGATGCCCTGACAGGCTGCTCCAGCCACGGCGACGTACTCTGCCTCGCACGAAGAAAGTGCGACGATCTTCTGCTTAGCTGACTGCCACGACACGGGGCTGCCGCCGAGGAAGAAGATGGTGCCGCTGGTACTCTTGCGGTCGTCCAAGTCTCCCCCGAGATCTGAGTCGCTGTAGCCGACGAGCTCTGCGCCGTGCGCCTGCCGAGCGTAGCAGCATCCCAGCTGCCGTGTGCCGGCGATGTACCTGAGGAGCTGCTTCACAACGCCCCAATGTTCGCTCGTCGGAGCCTCCATGAACCTGCTGACATACCCGACGGCGTAGGTTATGTCCGGGCGCGTGTGGGTGAGGTAGCGAAGGCTCCCCACCACGCTCCGGTAGTAGGTGGCGTCCACGGGCTCGCCGGCCCCCTCCCGCCTGAGTTTAAGGCGCTGCTGCATTGGTGTTGCCACGGAGTGACGGTCGGCCATGCCGGCCTTCTCCAAGAGCTTGCCGGCGTACGCAGACTGCGCGATGACGATCTGGCCCAGCCGCTGGTCCACCTCGATGCCGAGGTAGTAGCTCAGTAGCCCCAGGTCGCTCATCTTGAAGAGCGCCATCATCTCCTTCTTGAACTCAGCGATCGCCGTCGTTGACGCTCCGGTGATGATCAGGTCATCCACGTACACGCCCACCAGGAGCCGGCCACCGTGGCCAGCGCGTGTGTACACTGCGTGCTCGGATGGGCACTTCTCGAAGCCGAGGGCGTTGAGGCTGCTGTCAAGCTTTGCGTACCATGCCCTTGGCGCCTGACGAAGCCCATAGAGAGCTTTGTGCAGCCGGAGCACCTTGCTGCTCGCGCCGGCGCGCTCGAACCCGGGGGGCTGCACCACGTACACCTCCTCCTCAAGTTCGCCGTTGAGGAAGGCAGATTTGACATCGAGGTGGTGCACCTCCCACCCCTCCTGTGCAGCTGCGGCGAGCAACACGCGCACGGAGTCGAGGCGGGCCACCGGAGCGAACACTTCTTCAAACTCGATGCCGGCGCGCTGCACAAAACCCTTTGCCACCAGGCGTGCCTTATGCTTGATCACCTCGCCGGCGGCATTCCTCTTCTCCTTGAACACCCATTTCAAGCTGATGGGACGATGACCTGCAGGCAGATCGCAGAGAGACCAGGTCTTGTTAGACTCGATGCACTCCATCTCTTCGACCATCGCCGCTCGCCACGCTGCATGGGGCTCGGCTTCTGCAAACGTCGTCAGCTCCCCCTCAGGCAGCAGGAGCAGATGCTCCGCACTCCTGCCTTGCGCCGCGCCAAGGTTGAGCACATCGTCCAGGCGGCGGAAACGGTGGATGGCGTCTGGGTCATCTGCGTCGTCAAACATGTCCGCGTCATGCGGCGGCGGCGTTGCGAACTGCACGTCCTGCCAGACTGCGGCAGCAGGGGACGCGCCGCCTACAGCTGGCGAGTTCTCCGTCCCGCCATCGGAGACGGAGCGCGGTGATGTAGGCTCGCTCGATCCAGCCCCTCCACGAGTGGGCTCGGCCGACTGTGGAGCCGGAGTTCTCGCCGGCGTGCCCGCGTCCTCGTCCGATCCACCATAAGCCTAGAAGTCGACGACGAAGGAGCTGCCTGCGCCCGCCGTGTCGTTGCTCCAATCCCAGCTCGCGCCCTCGTCGAACACGACGTCGCGGGACACGTGCACCCGGCGCGTCGCCGGGTCGTACACTCTGTACGCCTTGGAGCCGGGCTCGTATCCGATGAGCACCATGGGAGTGCTCCGGTCATCGAGCTTCTTGAGAAGGGGGCGCGTGCTTTTGACATGTGCTACGCACCCGAAGACGCGCAGGTGGCTCACCTCTGGCTTCCTGCCATGCCAGGCCTCATACGGTGTCGCTCCGTCCACGCTCCGCGTGCGGTTCAGGAGGTAGACAGCCGTGGTCAGCGCCTCCCCCCAGAAGTAGTCCGGCATGCCCTTTGCCTTCATCATGCTCCTTGCCATGCCCACCACTGTCTGATTGCGCCTCTCGACCACGCCGTTCTGCTGCGGCGAGTAGGGCGCGGTCAAGTGACGCTGGACTCCGGTGGACGCGAAGTGCTTTGCCAGAGCTGTGGACGTGAACTCCCCGCCGCGGTCTGTCCGCAGCGTGCCCAGCTTGCGTCGTGCCTCTGTTTCAGCATGCGCCTGGAACTCCTTGATGGCCGCCGCGGTCTCGTCTTTGCTTGTCAGCAAAGTAAGCCACATGTAGCGGCTGTGGTCGTCCACGAGGAGCAGGAAGTAGCGTCTTCCTCCTGGCGTCGCTGGCGTGATCGCCCCGCAGAGATCCGCGTGGACGAGGTCAAGCGGCGCCTCCGCTCTGTACTTGGCCGCTTGAGGAAATGGCGCCCGGCGCTGTTTGCCGGCGAGACACGCCTGGCAGAGCTCGCCAGTGTGCTCAATGCCCGGCAGCCCTCGCACCATTTCTCCCCTCGCCATCCTCTGCAGAGCGTCCATGTGCAGATGGCCGAAACGGGCGTGCCACCGCCATGACACGCTGCCCGTGGACGCAGCAAGGCAGACTGGGCGCACGGGGCGAATGCACAGTTTGTACAACCGATTTTGGGAGCGCTTTACCTTGGCAATTAGGACACGGCGACGGTGGTGGACGGTGAGGACGCCGTGGTGGATGTTGATGTCGCGGCCATTCTCATCGAGCTGTCCGAGGCTCACCACGCTGCTTTTGAGCCTAGGAATGTAGTACACGTCCATGAGGGCGCGTTGCGCTCCCCCGTCGATGGCGAACGCGATGGTGCCGCGCCCTTCGATCTGGACCACCGACCCGTCGCCAAACCGCACGGATCCGGTGATCGCCTTGTCGAGCTCGGTGAAGGCCGCGCGGTCGCCGGTCATGTGGTTGGACGCTCCAGTGTCCAGATACTACACCGGGTCCGGCGCGGCGTCCTCTGTCGCTGGTGCAACGCCTGACTGTTCCTCGTTGAGGAAGATGGTGCCCTGCGGTGGGTTGCGACGATGACCGGCCGGCGTCTGCATCTCGATCGGGTGCGACAGCTCGACCACCTCGGCGAACAGCATCTGTGGGTCGTTCTCTTCGTCGGCTTGTGCGAGGAGGGCCTCCTCCTCCCGCTTCTTCTTCCTGCATTCCCGGGCCCAGTGGCCCTTGATGCCGCAGTAGCGGCACTTTTCTTTGTCCCCGCCGCTCTTGTCGGGGTAGTCGCCACCGCGTCTGCCGCCGCGCTTGCCGTCGCGTCCGCCTCCTCGGCCGCCGCCCTTGCGACGGTTGTTGCTGCCGCCTGGAGTTGGGGCCTGATCGTCGCGATGCTGGCGAGCCTGCCATTCCTCCCAGGTGAGGAGAAAGCGGCCCCCCTGACTGCTACCACCGCTCTGCGTGTCGTCGAGGCGCTCTTGCACGACGCGCAGCCTGCCGGTGACCTCGTCCAAGGAGAGCGTGCTGATGTCCAGCAGTGTCTCGATCGCGATCGCCACCTGCGCGAACTGAGGTGGCACAACACGAAGGAACTTGGCAACTACCTTGGACTCCTCCAGAGTATCCCCGAGCGCGCGCAGGCCGGAGACTATGCCGGAGAGGCGGAGGGAGAAGTCGTCGATCGTTTCCCCGTCGCGGAAGGTGATGCTCTCGAAGTCTCGCCGGAGCTTCTGCGCGTTGGCCTCGCGCACCCGCGTAGCGCCGAGGCGCTGCGTGGCGATGGCATCCCACGCCTCCTTGGCGTTCTCCTTTTCCCCCACGGCGAGCAGCACATCTGTGGGCAGACCACGGAGGATGACGCTCATGGCGTTGCGCTCGTCGTGGTAGGGGGCGTCGCCGTGCGACACAGCCCGCCACCAGCCGTGGGCCTGAAGATACACCTTCATCAGCAGCGACCACTCCGGGTAGTTGGTGCGCGTCAGCATTGGGAGCGCGCCGCTGGACGGCGCCGGCTGCACCACCTGCTGCACCACCAGGTCCACGCGCGACTGCTCTCCGCCGCTCGCCGGTGACCTTGACATGGCTCTGATGCCACGTGTTCCCCTCGATGAACTCTGAAACAACTCGCGAGAGAGAGGTTTTGCGCAGCGAACTTGCATACTGCTTTTATTTCTTTTTCCTTTTATTTCTGAACTTAACAGATCATGCCGCGGCTCTGGCACTCCTACTAGATCATGCCATCCCACGATCGAGCACTCAGTCCACGGCCTCCTACAAACGCTCCACGGGTCGCACAAGCTGCGTGTCGCGGAAGTCGCTAACAAACTGACGGGAAAATCTAACTGAATCTGCTAACAGAAAAACTACTACGGTGCAAAGTCTGAAAGAAACCGAAACCTGCTAGCTAAACTAGCTTATTGAGCAACATGGATACCTTGTCGTGTGTGCACAGTGTAAGTACTATTTTATGCATCATCGACGTCATTAGCATCTCATGTTAATTTCTTGCAGTTAATTTTTCGAAACATGCATAACATATACGTCTGAGGTACTGCATACTGATGTTAAATATAATATGTAGGTGGCTCGATAATAAGCAAATGTTGGTCAACCAAGATGGTCATGCGGCGAACACAAGTCGCAACGCTACCATCGTCAAGTCGACGTCTGCAGGTGAGAGCAAGATAACCTTGCAATTTTGCATCCGCCGTTTCTTTTGTCATTTGTCAGATGGGTACCATGGTACGTGCTACTGCTGCCAGCTTAATAGTGACCGGTGTTTTACGAGGCGGAGTCAGTGCCTAGACCACTGCCCTATCTGCAACCCTGAATGCCCACCTTCATTGGGGCCTAAGGGATAGAATTCCATATGCTCGATTAATTTGTTCGTCCGTAATAAAAGGCGCCTTACTTGGTTTGGGCAATTGGGTTCCAACCAAACATTGGAGGGTATCCCGCATGTTTCTGTGGAGATTCAGCAAGGCAGAATTTGATGAAAGGAATCCCCAGTAATTTGTTGTCTTGCATATTTAAAATGATAAAATCCTTTGGCCGTAGTGCTTTGGCATGGTCTACCCTTGACAGCCCCAATCCCGCCTTTAATTTATGGCAATTCCCAATCAATGGTGCCACGTCCTGTTAATTTCTTCCCTCGCGTCCTCATGACAGCCGCAATCCCGCCCTTTGATTATGGTGATTCCCGGCCCGTCAATTGTGTCATGTCTTCCTCGATAATTCTGAGATTAAATGCTCCATCGGTTAATTTCTTCCTCACCCACAAAAAAAAAATATTTCTTCCACCTCTTTTGTATTTCAATTTTTCGTAATTTTTGAAGGACCCGGACTTCGCATCTGATCCGAACGACTCGGTAGCCGCTTGATCAATATCGTGCACACCCCCTGCCGCCCGATTATTTTTCTTCTCCCGCGGCGACTCTTCATCGACGTTCCACCATATTGCTTGCCGCAGCCGCCAGGAGACCAGGAGCACCCTCTCTGAATCCCACGCTTCGTCACCGGTGCCCACCAATGAGCAGCTCCTCCGCCGCCTGTCCCTCCCCTCCCTCTTCCCATCTCATACGTCTCTCTCATCTCTCGCTGCAGCTCGAGGAAGATCCAACTCAGTCACCGTGGATAATGGAGCCGAGCTCGACCCAGACCACCGCCGCGCTGCCGGAGCTTCGCACCACCGGATCCGACTCGGTCACCGTGGATAATGGATCACTCACTTACAAACATTGTGGTAACTTTTTGACCCGACAAACAAATTGTTGAAAAACATATCCTAGTTATTTTTGTGTAAAATAGCATGGTAATACAACATAGCTTAATATTTTGACATAGGTAAAAAGTTGTTGAACCCCATCGCTGGGGACTTTTTCTATCAATAACATGGTAATATTCGCATCATAGATTTGATAACTTGTGTATGAACACCATGCTAACTTTGACCCCGGGGGTAGTTGATTTTTTTAACTGATAAGCCCGATAAATTCTATGTAAATCTCTACTCCGAGTGTCTCAGTACGTAAATTGTTTGTTCGTTCCCACCGTCCCATCGATCTCCCCACCAGGCGATCCCTCCCCCCACCGATTTTTTCCTCCCACCGAAAACCGAGACCGGTTTTCATTCATGCATCACAAGAACCAAGCCAAACGTTCCATCCCCTTCCATATAAAACAACAAACCTTCCATCCTTCCCTTTCATTTACGACACAGATCAAATCAACTCATATAGAATCATCCTTCCCTTCCAGTCAGGAGAAGCTTCCATAAACAATAGTTTAATCAAATATTTTATATGGATACCAGAAATGGCCATCGGGTATTTCCGTGGGGTTGAACCCGACAAGATTGAAATCATAGGTCATACCGGTATGTAGCATGCTGTTGAAGCGAATTGCTTGGTTGTTGTACGCAATCGCTTCCATCTTTGTTCCCTAATATTTTTTATGAATCATAACAATAATGAGAAAACAAAACTGTTTATCAAACATGTATTTTAAAAATGTGAGCTATAAAAATGCGGCCTATCAAGTAGTGATGTTTAATGACTTACATGTTGATCGAGCAGTATGCACTGAAGGTATAAGTTTCCCATGCCATTCTCCTTGATTTGCGCGTTCCACGGGACCCTAGCATGAATGATCCGGCAATTTTGATATATATGCTCCATTTGGATACGATGAAAAGTCAAGTTCCTGTGCGTAGAATAGAAAGAATGGATGAGGTAAATTATTGAGCGGTGATGGCAAACAGCCGTACAATGTGATTATTCTATCTTGCCTGTTCATTGGAGGGATGATGGGTTGACTAACTATAGGAACCGGCGGCGATGCCATCACCCTCTTAGAGGTGATCGATCCATATGAGTTTACCATGGTCGTGGAGGAGATGGCTTTTCCTCTGTAGAAAGATGGAGACAAAAATGGTGCTGCAGAAAGATGGAGACAAAGATGGTGTTGTGGGGCTTTTTTATAAGCATAGTGGGCGGCGGGAAAATAAAAAGTGGTTAAGAAAATTTGTTTTTGGGCGGGAGGCGGGAAAATTAAAAATGGAAATGGTCAATAATTGAATCTTTAATATTCGGCAACCTATTGAAAATTGTGTATTTATCAAGCAAACAGACACTTCAAAATCGGTCTGTGATCAACCCAGCTGATTTGTGATTTGTGATTCACAATATATTTAATTCATGCAAATTTTTGATTTATGATCACTTGCCTTATCAAAATGAAACTTATTTATCACATGCGTATACAATCTCAAATTATTGCCGTAATATATTAATTAGGGGAAATTGACTTTCTTCTTTGAGGATATTTTTAACCTTACTGATATTCTCATTAAGTTATTTTACTTTTTCCCATTTATATTATGTGCACGTCTCGAACGACCAATTATTTAACGAGGCTAGCTTGGTTCCAAACGTGCTATCCGTAATGATTTCTGTTGGTTCACTTAAAAAAAACTGACCGCGTCTGTTTTTGTAAGTACTGCAGCAAAACTTCAGTATGATACATGCCACAGTAACTTAAAAAACAATATTTTTTAAGCCAAACACTTGATAGTACTAAGACTACGCTTGGCAGCAAAGAATTTTTTGAAGTTTTCGGAGAATACTCTAGTTTTTCTAGTGACCCACAGTTTTAAATACTTTGACGTGTTTGGTGTCCAAAAAGACTGAAGTTCTATAAACCGTAGTATTTCCAAAACTGTTACATTTTCGTTGTATCTAAAAAAAGAGGTCCAACCTCTTCTTTTTCTAAAGAGAACACGAGAGAACGTCGTGGAGAGAGCTGCTTGCTACCTCCGATGTCTGAAAAAAAATATGTCAGAAAAATAATAATATGTTATATGTCTATCTTGGAACAGTACCATGTATATTTTTGCTATCTAAATAGTTTGCGAGCAAGCACTTATATCGCTACTGCCATTGCTAAAATATGGCATGAGGCTGAGAACAAACATGCAACTTAAGACAATCTTATGTTCTTCTCAACGTGTAGTGATAAAAGAAAATGACAATAGCGTGTTTGCTGGGATAAATAAAAGAAAACTAAAAATCACACTGTTATCAAGCATAAATAAGAGACAACAAGCAAATTAATAACTCTTCATTATTTGACTCCGAATGATTACATTGACAAATGCTCTTAAGGAGCAATGAAACAACAAACATAGTAAGATATATAAATAACACTGTAGACCTCCTCATGCTTGGTCCTTTGAAGGTGGTGGTGGCTTCTTCTCGCATGCTTGGATATGCTTCACGACCATCTCCGTCAATTGATTTATTTGGTTAACCATAGTCTGCACCAACATGCTAGTATGTTGTTATGCCTGCAGAATCTCATAGTTGCTGGTACCCCAACCGTCTTTTCTCTCTGCATTTGACCCCGTGTCATGCTGGATATCCCGGCCTGAGGGGACATGTGCACAAGGGATGTTTGGCACCTCACGACGTCGGATTAGGTTATCAAAGTGGTTTGTGGAAAGCATGGATGGGAATTGAATAGGCAGGTTATGACTATGCATCTTTAGTTTCCTACACTTTGGTGCGGATCCCTCATCAACATAACAATCTCGGTGCGGTTCGTTCTCATCTTCTAGTTGACCAAGATCATCAGGGTGAAGCTGCGTCGTTTCTACCTGATCTTGATGGTTATCCTCAGCCCCATCGATGTTAACCCTCACTTTGGTGCTTACTTTGACATGTCGTCATCCAACAGTTCATCTGGCTTCAGCATCGATGAGGCTGAGGATAACCATCAAGATCAGGAAGAAACGACTCAGCTTCACCCTGATGATCTTGGTCAACTGCAGATGAGGAAGAACCGCACCGAGATCGTTATGTTGGTGACGGATCCGCACCAAAGTGTAAGAAACTAAAGATGCATAGTCATAAATTGCCTATTCAATTCCCATCCATGCTTTTCACAAACCACTTTGATAACCTAATCCGACGTCATGAGGTGCAAAACATCCCTCATGCACATGTCCCCTCAGACTGGGATATCTAGCGTGACACGGGGTCAAATGTAGACAGGAAAAATGGTTGGGGTACCAGCAACTATGAGATTCTGCAAGCACAACAATATACTAGCATGTTGCTGCAGACTTTGATTAACCAAATAAATCTGTTGACGAAGATGGTCGTGAAGCATATCCAAGCATGCTACAAGAAGCCACCACCACCTTCAAAGGACCAAGCATGAGGAGGTCTACGGTGTTATTTATATATCTTAGTATGTTAGTTGTTTCATTGCTCGTTAAGAGTATTTGTCAATGTAATCGTTCAGAGTCACATAATGAAGGGTTATTAATTTGCTTGTCGTCTCTTATTTATGCTTGATGACAATGTGATTTTTAGTTTTCTTTTATTTATCCCGCAAACATGCTATTGTCATTTTCTTTTATCACCACACGTTGAGAAGAACAGAAGATTGTCTTAAGTTGCATGTTTGTTCTCAGCCCCATGCCATGTTTTAGCAATGGCAGCAGCGATACAAGTGCTTACTCGCAGACTATTTAGATAGCAAAAATAGACATGGTACTGTTCCAAGATAGACATATAACATATTATTATTTTTCAGACATATTTTTTTCAGACATCGTAGGTAGTAAGCAGCTCTTTCCATGACGTTCTCTCGCGTTCTCTTTAGAAAAAGAAGAGGTTGGACCTCTTTTTTTAGATACAATGAAAATGTCACAGTTTTGGAAATACTACGGTTTATAGAACTTCAGTCTTTTTGGACACCAAACACGTCAAAGTATTTAAAACTGTGGGTCTCTAGAAAAACTAGAGTATTCTCCGAAAACTTCAAAAATTCTTTGCTGCCAAGTGTAGCCTTAGTACTGCATACTTTCAAGTGTTTGGCTTAAAAAAATATTGTTGTCTAAGTTGCTGTGGTATATATCATACTGAAGTTTTGCCGCAGTACTTACAAAAACGGACGCGGTCAGTTTTTTTTAAAGTGAACCAAAAAAAATCATTACGGATAGATTACTTTCTGCACGTCTCGAACCAAGCTAGCCTCGTTAAATAATTGGTCGTTCGAGACGTGCACATAATATAAATGGGAAAAAGGAAAAATAACTTAATGAGAATATCAGTAAGGTTAAAAATATCCTGAAAGAAGAAAGTCAATTTCCCCTAATTAATATATTACGGCAAGAATTTGAGATTGTATATGCATGTGTTAAATCAGTTACGTTTTGGTAAGGCAAGTGATCATAAATCACAAATTTGCATTAATTAAATGTATTGTGAATCACAAATCACAAATCAGCTGGGTTGATCACGGACCGATTTTGAGGTGTCTGTTTCCTTGATAAATACACAATTTTCAATAGGTTGCCGAATATTAAAGTTCCAATTATTGACCATTTTTCATTTTTCATTTCCCCGCCGCCCGCTATGCTTATAAAAAAGCCCAACAACACCATCTTTGTCTCCATCTTTCTGCAGCACCATTTTTGTCTCCATCTTTCTACAGAGGAAAAGCCATCTCCTCCACGACCATGGTAAACTCATACGGATCGATCACCTCTAAGAGGGTGATGGCATCGCCGCCGGTTCCTATCGTTAGTCAACCCATCATCCCTCCAATGAACAGGCAAGATAGAATAATCACATTGTATGGTTGTTTGCCATCACCGCTCAATAATTTACCTCATCCATTCTTTCTATTCTACACACAGGAACTTGACTTTTCGTCGTATCCAAATGGAGCATATATATCAAAATTGCCGGATCATTCATGCTAGGGTCCCGTGGAACGCGCAAATCAAGGAGAATGGCATGGGAAACTTATACCTTCAGTGCATACTGCTCGATCAACATGTAAGTCATTAAACATCACTACTTGATAGCCCACATTTTTAAAATACATGTTTGATAAACAGTTTTGTTTTCTCATTATTGTTATGATTCATAAAAAAAATATTAGGGAACAAAGATGGAAGCGATTGCGTACAACAACCAAGCAATTCGCTTCAACAACATGCTACAGATCGGTATGCCCCATGATTTCAATCTCGTCGGATTCAACCCCATGGAAATACCCGATGACCATTTCTGGTATCTAGCCATGGACTTTGTCGTCACACTACATGTTAGGACCGAGGTTATGATGTTGGCGCAACGGATAACGTCGACAATTTGCCCCCTGTGCTTCCCACGGTTTGAAGTCATGTTCTCGCTACGGGATAAAAGCATCACTGGTGCATAATCTTTAACTTTGGTCTTGCATTTTAGTGCCTCATTGTGATTATATTTTTGCGGATGTGGTTTCTATTCTTGCCTATGTTGGCAGGATACAATATCAGTGGGATTCAATATATAAACGCCACGTCCCTTACCTCGCGATTGGTCTCATGAACTTTCGATAAGCGTCATTTACAATTTGCACGTTTCCATATGCTTCTTTTTGTAGTTTTATTGCTGCAATCATATACTAACATTTGTATTTGGTTGTAGACGGCAGATAATTTTCTTACGTGTACGTGAAGAGCACGTTGGTCGTCACTTCTACCATTTGCAATGCACTGATAATCTGTTCGAGAAGCTTGTTGTTACTTACATACAGGTAAACCAGAGGCAGCAATGCATGCAAACTATGAGGGAGAGCACATTCTTCTTCTCTCCTAACATTAATGATGATGATCATCATCTACAAGGTAGGGGCTGCGTTCTATTTTAAATTTGATGTCAATGTATTTTTTCTGTAATACTATGTCACTAAAACACTTATTTTTATCGTAGATATCCAAGAAGCCAGCCTCATGACACTTGATGAAACGCGTGCATACATCAAGGATATTCTTCAAGCTAGGAACAATGGATGCTAGAATATCTGTGTACACAAGTGCGCAGTTTGTCTTAGATATACAAATGTATGAACGCTTTGCATGCAACATTCCGTTGCCAATTGTCACATTTTGAAGCGTCTTAGATATACAAATGTATGAACGCTTATGTCTTGTTGGTTTAAGAATATGTCATATTCAATAAAAAAATCTATTTAAAACTGTCGTCACATTTCGTCGCCATATACTGTGAAGTCCTCAACTGTCAAAAATGGACTTCTAATGGTAACGTGTCTACCATCATTCTCTCTATAGGTATGAATCTCTTTTAGTGTAGGTTCAAATATTTTTAATATACAGTGTAGCGCAAAAAGGAAAACACGTTGACCTTGACAGATGTCATCGCATGCTATCAGGAATTATGGCATTCCAAAGAAAATATAATTAATTTTGTACGCGGAATCAAGAACTGCCATATGCATCAGCCAGATGATCGCGTTGAGTAGGACAAAAACAGAAGAAAAAAAACGCTGTGTTTCTTTCTATATCTCGGACGCCCGTGTTTGACCTAGATTAGGAAATATATGTGGTGTTTCTTTCTATATCTCTGGAGGTAAAGTTTGGAAAGGAGACACAGATTAGAAAATATATGATCCGGCGTTGATTCATTTGCCTGGTGGAGCATGCAACCAAAATAAAATTATGGCATATTATCCTATTGTTTTTGTTATGGAAACTTGTAATTATGGAAGGATATGGGGCACCTTCCGAGTACATGCCCCACGATTCCTCCCTGCCCTCATCTTATACTCAATATTTCCTTTTCTATTGTATTCACAAAATAAGTGGGCTGAAATATAATAGGATTGGGAAGATATTATCTAATACTGGGAGAAAGATCTGATCCGTCCACAATTGAAAATAATTTCTACAAGGAAATGAATAACGGCTTTAATTAAACGACGTTCATCATTTGGAAGGAAATATTAACTCTCCAAAAAATTAGATGTCACAAGAACAAAATGATCAACTCCATCTGCGTCCTATTTCACCACCCACCCAAGTTCACAGATATCCCATCAGCAATTTCCGATCAAGAATAAATTTTCTATCCCATGGAGGCGATCGTTGGGAACACTGCGCACGCACACCAAGAGGGTGCGTCCGCGTCCCAGGAGGGTGTTCCCGCGCCCTAGGAGGATGTGCGTGCGCCCATGGATCTTCTGCCCCCACCAATGCATGCCGTAGAAGATGCACTCCAATACATATTTGACTTTATCATTGGCGTTCGAGACGAAGATACATTAAAGTAAGTTGTCTTATTATACATTCTTTTGCTATATACAAATCATGTTGGAACACTTTGGTACACAGCAAACTAAGATAGCTAGACCGGCAATCCTAAAACATTCATATGTACATGTATACGTTTTTTAGTTGAATCCTTGTGCACAAACAATTTCATGAAAAGGCCATGAATTCAGGTTCTAGATTTGATACATGTATATACATCTAGGTGAGGACAATCTGACTCGTGCAATGTCATGCAATCTAACCATGAATTCGGTTTATAGGTTAGTATTGCTTGGTCTCGTCCAAATTGTAGATAGAAAGTTAAACTAGAAGAGAACCATTGATATTTGCAGCCAGTACTAAGGATTTAATCTATATTGATCGATGTCTTTTGCTAAATGTTGTTGTGCATTTTTTTGTGCAGCTCAATATGGATAAGAAGCGCACGGTCGTACCAGATTGAAATCAGCCTCCGAACGATCTAGGACATCCTTTTTTCATAAAAAACTTCATCGCGAATGCTTCAACCTTGTTGTTCGTAAGCTTGCGAGAGCTAAAGTAGAGAGGACCGCAGACACCAACTGGGTTGGAAGCAAACATTATTTCGACTTGCAGTTTCATGCTCAGTCACAGACCCTGAGGTACTCCTGGATGACGCAAGGAGAGCGCATCACGACGCTGATTAACTATGATGTGGTCCAGCCTCTTCCTAAATATGATGTGTTCAACTCTATAATTGTAAGAGACGCTCATTCTTAAAGTTGATTTTACTTATTATAATAGCAATTGACATGTATTGACCTGCCACAGTATCTACTACCGTTGACTCTTTCAGATTCCTCGTACGGGTTACTTGTAGTCAACCGGCTGAGGAGGAGGGTTGTCATGATGGATCCATCCTTCAACATGTTTGATCCTGAAGAGAGCACTCATAACATATTGATGAGGAAGGAAATCACATTGCTGAAGGAAGAATTCAACAATGTGTTGCAGACTAGGATCCCTGATTGGAATACCCAAATCATGGATTGGGAACAAGATGCCATGTCTTGTGCTGCTCGTCGGTAATCTACTAAATTGATCGCATACATAAGATGCAGACCATTATAATGTTTAATATTTATTTTTTGTATCGCAGCAAAGACTCTGGCTTCTTTGTCCTACAGGAGATGGCCCACCAGATTGGTCGTTTGCATAGCATGGGCTGGATGAACACTAGCGTAAGTACATATATGATGAGTTGATGTGTGCTAATTATTATCCAACCAGTTTATTAAATGATTGAGTTTTTGCACCTTTCCTAGGATCCAATACAGCTCATACACCAACTGACGGTCCAGATGCTAATGGTGAAAGACAATGAAGCCGCTGGAAACATCACGCAAGAGATTAGAGCGGCCTTGAGGGTTTCAGCTTTTTTAGGGATCGAATTGATAATTATCTATTTTTGATATAAATAATTAGATAATAACTGTATGGGGTCTTCTATATACTTATGTTTAAATTTTTATGATGTTTTGGTATTATTAAACTATTCGACTTTATGGTGTTTTGGTATTATTGAAGTTTGGTTTTTCTACCATATTGTTGGATTATTAATTGATTTTGTTGCAGCGTCATCAACGAATCATTCGTTTGTCTGCCATGAATGAGCAGTGAGCCCCAGTTGAGAAGATGTAAAGGGCTAATAGGGTTTGACGGAAGATGAGATGAGTCGCCAGGGTTTAATGTTTTTCCTAAATTATGCAAATGCATGTGCGTGCACCGGATATTTACGTCGTTTCGCGGCAACATTGTTCCTCCACCTGTTTCTGCACCTACTGTCTTTGCCTTGAAGATGTACAAAACGGAAATCGTCACATCTATCAATGCCCACATCCAGCTCACAACCCCCTATCCCTTCCTCTACCATTGAATTTTAGACACGCTATCATCATGTAGAACATTCAAAAATATTAAAAAACAATGGGCTGACACATTAGTAAGTTATTATACTTCTATAATTCCTACAACTCCCACATGAACGCACGAGCAGCCCTAAATAGTAAAGTCCATCCAGGATATGTCAATTAGAACTCTAAATATCCTGAACTACACATTTGATGACTCTACATTTGATCAAACTGTCAAATATCAAATTGTCAAACATGGTAACGTGTCTACTCTCTTTCTCCCTACACGCATGAATCTCTTTCAAAGAATCCTTAAAATCCTTTCCTTCCAAAATGTGATAGTATCCAATCTCCCGGTGTGGCCAACCATATGTCTCTCAGCCCCCCTGAATTAAATGGGTTGCCCAGTGTGGCCATTAATTTTCCCTTAATCAGATTTGTTTACAAGGAAAGTTAAATTCTGCTTGTTTCGATCGGGAAAGGGAGACGTATATTAGAGATATATAATCCGGTGTTTATTTATTTTCCTAGTGGAGTATGGAATCAAAATAAATGCTTGTCCTATTATTAGCAAGGTTTTGTAATGGAAACATGCACGGATGGAAGGATAAGGGGTACCTTCCAATCCATACGACATCATAATGCCTCACCGACCTGGTGCCGGATGATTCCCCTCCGAAACGAATATATATGGTCTGGTTGTGAGTCCACCATCGTCTACTGCCCCCTCGCTCGCTCATCCTGGTGCTAAGAAGACGTTCTGCCCGCGGTAATGGCTGCAATGCCGAATTTTGATGGAGTAAACGACGCAGTTAACTACATCTAGAACTACATCATCCTTTCCTCAGACGAGGAGCAATTAGAGTTTGTTCTGACATCCCTAAACTACATATATACTTTATTTGCACTTGTTAGCTGCAGTTCACTACCATTATAGTTTGCATTATTGACTTCTTATTTTAAACGCGAGTAAGAATATGTTCATTCACCTAATCCATGTCAATGAGTTGGTTGTTGGGAAACGTAGTAATTTCAAAATAATTCCTACACACACGCAAGATCATGGTGATGCATAGCAACAAGAGGGGATAGTGTTGTCCATGTACCCTCGTAGACCGAAAGCGGAAGCGTTATAACAACGCGGTTGATGTAGTCATACGTCTTCACAATCGACCGATCCTAGTACCGAACGTACGACACCTCCGTGATCTGCACACGTTCAGCTCGGCGACGTCCTGAGAACTCACGATCCAGTAGAGCTTCGAGAGAGAGCTTCATCAGCACGACGCCGTGATGACGGTGATGATGAAGCTACCGACGCAGGGCTTCGCCTAAGCACCACTACGATATGACCGAGGTGGATTATGGCGGAGGGGGGCACCGCACACGGCTAAGAGATCAATGATCAACTTGTGTGTCTATGGGGTGCCCCCCTCCCCGGTATATAAAGGAGTGGAGGAGCGGGGAGGGCTGGCCCTCTATGGCGCGCCCTAGAGGAGTCATACTCCCACCGGGAGTAGGATTCACCCCCTTCCCTAGTTGGACTAGGAGAGAAGGAAGGGGGAGAGAGGAAGGAAAGGGGGGCGTCGCCCCGACTCCTAGTCCAATTCGGACCAAAGGGAGAGGGGGCGCGCGGCCCGCCCTGGTCTCCTCTCTCTCTCTCTCTCAACTATGGCCCAATAAGGCCCATACACTTCCGTGGGGTTCCAGTAACCTCCCGGTACTCTGGTAAAATCCTGATTTCACCCGGAACTATTCCGATCTCCAAATATAGGCTTCCAATATATCGATCTTTATGTCTCGACCATTTCGAGACTCTTCATAATGTCCGTGATCATGTCCGGGACTCCGAACTATCTTCGGTACATCAAAACACATAAACTCATAATACCGATTGTCACCGAACGTTAAGCGTGGGGACCCTACTGGCTCGAGAACTATGTGGACATGACCGAGACACGTCTCCGATCAAGTACCAATAGCGGAACCTGGATGCTCATATTGGCTCCCACATATTCTACGAAGATCTTTATCGGTCAAACCGCATAACAACATACGTTCATCCCTTTGTGATCGGTATGTTACTTGCCCGAGATTCGATCGTCGGTATCTTAATACCTAGTTCAATCTCGTTACCGGCAAGTCTCTTTACTTGTTCCGTAACACATCATCCCGCAACTAACTCATTAGTTACATTTCTTGCAAGGCTTATAGTGATGTGCATTACCGAGAGGGCCCAAAGATACCTCTCCGACAATCGGAGTGAAAAATCCTAATCTTGATCTATGCCAACTCAACAAGTACCATCAGAGATACCTGTAGAGCACCTTTATAATCACCCGGTTACGTTGTGACGTTTGGTAGCACACAAAGTGTTCCTCTGGTATTCGGGAGTTGCATAATCTCATAGTCATAGGAACATGTATAAGTCATGAAGAAAGCAATATCAATATACTAAACAATCCAATGCTAAGCTAACGGAATGGGTCAAGTCAATCACATCATTCTCTAATGATGTGATCCCGTTAATCAAATGACAACTCATGTCTATGGTTAGGAAACTCAACCATCTTTGATTCAACGAGCTAGTCAAGTAGATGCATACTAGTGACACTCTATTTGTCTATGTATTCACACATGTACTAAGTTTCCGATTAATACAATTCTAGCATGACTAATAAACATGCATCATCATATAAGGAAATATAAATAACAACTTTATTATTGCCTCTAGGGCATATTTCCTTCAGTCTCCTACTTGCACTAGAGTCAATAATCTACATTACGCAGTAATGATTCTAACACTCATGGAGTCTTGGTGCTGATCATGTTTTGCTCCTGAGAGAGGCTTAGTCAATGGGTCTGCAACATTCGTATCCGTGTGTATCTTGTAAATCTCTATGTCCCCCTCCTTGACTTGATCGCAGATGGAATTGAAACATCTCTTGATGTGCTTGGTTCTCTTGTGAAATCTGGATTCTTTTGCAAGGGCAATTGCACCAGTATTATCACAAAAGATTTTTATTGGACCCGATGCACTAGGTATGACACCTAGATCGGATATGAACTCCTTCATCCAGACTCCTTCATTTGCTGCTTCCGAAGCAGCTATGTACTCCGCTTCACACGTAGATCCCTCCGCGACGCGTTGCTTAGACAGGTATCCGGTTTGTGACTTAGAGTCATCTGGATCAGTGTCAAAGCTTGCATCGATGTAACCATTTATGACGAGCTCTGTCACCTCCATAAACGAGAAACATATCCATAGTCCTTTTCAGGTATTTTAGGATGTTCTTGACCGCTGTCCAGTGATCCACTCCTGGATTACTTTGGTACCTCCCTGCTAAACTAATAGCAAGGCACACATCAGGTCTCGTACACAGCATTGCATACGTGATAGAGCCTATGGCTGAAGCATAGGGAACACCTTTCATTTTCTCTCTATCTTCTGCAGTGGTCGGGCATTGAGTCTGACTCAACTTCACTCCTTGTAATACAGGCAACAACCCTTTCTTTGCTTGATCCATTTTGAACTTCTTCAAAACATAATCAAGGTATGTGCTTTGTGAAAGTACAATTAAGTGTCTTGATCTATCTCTATAGATCTTGATGCCCAATATATAAGCAGCTTCACCGAGGTCTTTCATTGAAAAACTCTTATTCAAGTATCCTTTTATGCTATATAGAAATTCTATATCATTTCCAATCAACAATATGTCATCCACGTATAATATTAGACTGCTACAGAGCTCCCACTCACTTTCTTGTAAATACAGGCTTCTCCAAAAGTCTGTATAAAACCATATGCTTTGATCACACTATCAAAACGTTTATTCCAACTCCAAGATGCTTGCACCAGTCCATGGATGGATCGCTGGAGCTTGCACACTTTGGTAGCGTCCTTTGGATCGATAAAAGCTTCAGGTTGCATCATATACAACCCTTCTTCCAGAAATCCATTCAGGAATGCAGTCTTTACATCCATTTGCCAAATTTCATAATCATAAAATGCAGCAATTGCTAACATGATTCGGACGGACTGAAGCATCGCAACAGGTGAGAAAGTCTCATCGTAGTCAACTCCCTAAACTTGTCGAAAACCTTTCGCAACAAGTCGAGCTTTGTAGACAGTAACATTACCGTCAACGTCTGTCTTCTTCTTGAAGATCCATTTATTCTCGATTGCTTGCCGATCATCGGGCAAGTCAGCCAAAGTCCACACTTTGTTATCATACATGGATCCCATCTCAGATTTTCATGGCCTCAAGCCATTTTGCAGAATCTGGGCTCATCATCGCTTCCTCATAGTTCGTAGGTTCGTCATGGTCAAGTAACATGACCTCCATAACAGGATTACCGTACCACTCTGGTGAGGATCTTACTCTGGTTGACCTACGAGGTTCGGTAGTAACTTGATCTGAAGTTACATGATCATCATCATTAGCTTCCACACTAATTGGTGTAGGAGTCACAGGAACATATTTCTGTGATAAACTACTTTCTAATAAGGGAGTAGGTACAGCTACCTCATCAAGTTCTACTTTCCTCCCACTCACTTCTTTCGAGAGAAACTCCTTCACTAGAAAGGATCCATTCTTAGCAACGAATATCTTGCCTTTGGATCTGTGATAGAAGGTGTACCCAATAGTCTCCTTTGGGTATCCTATGAAGACACATTTCTCCGATTTGGGTTCAAGCTTATCAGGTTGAAGCTTTTTCACATAAGCATCACAGCCCCAAACTTTAAGAAATGACAACTTTGGTTTCTTGCCAAACCATAGTTCATAAGGTGTTGTCTCAACGGATTTAGATGGTGCCCTATTTAATGTGAATGCAGCTGTCTCTAAAGCATAACCCCAAAATGATAGCGGTAAATCAGTCAGAGACATCATAGATCGCACCATATCTAGTAAAGTACGATTATGACATTCAGACACACCATTACCCTATGGTGTTCCGGGTGGCGTGAGTTGCGAAACTATTCCGCATTGTTTCAAATGAAGACCAAACTCGTAACTCAAATATTCTCCTCCATGATCAGATCATAGAAACTTTATTTTCTTGTTATGATGATTTTCCACTTCACTCAGAAATTGTTTGAACTTTTCAAATGTTTCAGACTTATATTTCATCAAGTAGATATACCCATATCTGCTCAAATCATCTGTGAAGGTGAGAAAATAACGATACCCGCCGCGAGCCTCAACATTTATTGGACCACATACATCAGTATGTATGATTTCCAATAAATCTGTTCCTCGCTCCATTATTCCGGAGAACGGAGTTTTAGTCATCTTGCCCATGAGGCATGGTTCGCAAGTACCAAGTGATTCATAATCAAGTGATTCCAAAAGTCCATCAGAATGGAGTTTCTTCATGCGCTTTACACCAATATGACCTAAACGGCAGTGCCACAAATAAGTCATTATCAACTCTGCATCTTTTGGCTTCAATATTATGAATATGTGTATCACTACTATCGAGACTCAATATAAATAGACCACTCCTCAAGGGTGCATGACCATAAAAGATATTACTCATATAAATAGAACAAACAATATTATCTGATTTAAATAAATAACCGTCTCGCATCAAACAAGATCCAGATATAATGTTCATGCTCAACGTTGGCACCAAATAACAATTATTCAGGTCTAAAACTAATCCCAAAGGTAGATGTAGAGGTAGCGTGCCGACCGCTATCAGATTGACTTTGGAACCATTTTCCACGCGCATCGTCACCTCGTCCTTAGCCAATCTTTGCTTAATCCGTAGTCCCTGTTTCGAGCTGCAAATATTAGCAACAGAACCAGTATCAAATACCCAGGCACTACTGCGAGCATTAGTAAGTACACATCAATAACATGTATATCACATATATCATTGTTCACCTTGCCATCCTTCTTATCCGCCAATTACTTGGGGCAGTTCCGCTTCCAGTGACCAGTCCCTTTGAAGTAGAAGCACTTAGTCTCAGGCTTAGGTCCAGACTTGGGCTTCTTCACTTGAGCAGCAACTTGCTTTCCGTTCTTCTTGAAGTTCCCCTTCTTCCCTATACCCTTTTTCTTGAAACTGGTGGTCTTGTTGACCATCAACACTTGATGCTCCTTCTTGATTTCTACCTCTGCAGCCTTTAGCATTGCGAAGAACTCAGGAATTTTCTTATCCATCCCTTGCATGTTATAGTTCATCATGAAGCTCTTGTAGCTTGGTGGCAGTGATTGAAGAATTCTGTCAATGACAGTATCATCCGGAAGATTAACTCCTAGTTGAATCAAGTGATTGTTATACCCAGACATTTTGAGTATATGCTCACTGACAGAACTATTCTCCTCCATCTTGCAGCTGTAGAACTTATTGGAGACTTCATATCTCTCAATCTGGGCATTTGCTTGCAATATTAACTTCAACTCCTGGAACATCTCATATGCACTATGACGTTCAAAACGTCGTTGAAGTCCCGGTTTTAAGCCGTAAAGCATGGTGCTACCTCTTTTAGCACTGCATTGGTTTTCCCGAAGAGGAAGGGATGATGCAGCAAAGTAGCGTATGTATTTCCCTCAGTTTTTGAGAACCGAAGTATCAATCCAGTAGGAGGCTATGCGTGAGTCCCTCGCACCTGCAGAAAACAAATAAATCCTCACAACCAACGTAAATAGGGGTTGCCAATCCCTATAGGGCCACTTACGAGAGTGAGATCTGATAGATATGATAAGATAATATTTTTTTGGTATTTTTAGGATAAAGATGCAAAGTAAAATAAAGGCAAAGTAAATAGCTAAGTAAACAACTAAGCAGTAGGTGATTGATATGATAAAGATAGACTCAGGGGCCATAGGTTTCACTAGTGGCTTCTCTCGAGAGCATAAGTATTCTACGGTGGGTGAACAAATTACTTTTGAGCAATTGACAGAATTAAGCATAGTTATGAGAATATCTAGGTATGATCATGTATATAGGCATCACATCCGAGACAAGTAGACCGACTCCTGCCTGCATCTACTACTATTACTCCACTCATCGACTGCTATCCAGCATGCATCTAGAGTATTAAGTTAAAAACAGAGTAACGCCTTAAGCAAGATGACATGATGTAGAGGGATAGACTCATGCAATATGAAGAAAACCCCATCTTGTTATCCTCGATGGCAACAATACAATACGTGCCTTGCTGCCCTTACTGTCACCGGGAAAGGACACCGCAAGATTGAACCCAAAGCTAAGCACTTCTCCCATTGCAAGAAAGATCAAGCTAGTAGGCCAAACCAAACTGATAATTCGAAGAGACTTGCAATGATAACCAATCATACATAGAAGTATTCAGAGAAGATTCAAATATTATTCATAGATAGACTTGATCATAAACCCACAATTCATCGGTCTCAACAAACACACCGCAAAAAGAAGATTACATTGAATAGATCTCCACAAGGGAGGGGGAGAACATTGTATTGAGATCCAAAAAGAGAGAAGAAGCCATCTAGCTACTAACTATGGACCCGTAGGTCTGAGGTAAACTACTCACACTTCATCGGAGAGGTTATGGTGTTGATGAAGAAGCCCTCCGTGATCGATGCCCCCTCCGGCGGAGCTCCGGAACAGGCCCCAAGATGGGATCTCATGGATACAGAAAGTTGCGGCGGTGGAATTAGGGTTTTGGCTCCGTATATGATGTTATGGGGGTACGTGGGTATATATAGGAGGAAGAAGTACGTCGGTGGAGCAACAGGGGGCCCACGGGGTGGGGGCGCGCCTGGTAGCGTAGGGCGCGCCCCCCTACCTCGTGGCCTCCTGTTACATGCCTTGACGTAGGGTCCAAGTCTGCTGAGTTGTATTCGGTGAGAAAATCACGTTCCCGAAGGTTTCATTCCGTTTGGACTCCGTTTGATATTCCTTTTCTTTGAAACCCTAAAACAAGCAAAAAAACAGCAATTCTGGGTCAGGCCTACGGTTAATAGGTTAGTCCCAAAAATAATATAAAAGTGGATAATAAAGCCCAATAATGTCCAAAACAGTAGATAATATAGCATGGAGCAATCAAAAATTGTAGATACGTTGGAGACGTATCACATGGCACACTGAACTATCGAGTAGTCATCAGCTTTGCTCTGCCACATGTTCATAACATCTGGCGTTGCTCCTGCAGCGGGTTTAGAACCTAGCGGTGCGTCCAGGACATAATTCTTTTGTGCAGCAATGAGGATAATCCTCAAGTTACGGACCCAATCCGTGTAGTTGCTACCATCATCTTTCAACTTAGCTTTCTCTAGGAATGCATTAAAATTCAATGGAACAATGATATATCTCCGTCGTATCTACTTTTCCAAACACTTTTGCCCTTGTTTTCGACTCTAACTTGCATGATTTGAATGTAACTAACCCAGACTGACGCTGTTTTCAGCAGAATTGCCATGGTGTTATCTTTGTGCAGAAAGAAAAGTTCTTGGAATGACCTAAAACTTCACGGAGATTATTTTTTGAAATAATATAAAATATTGGCGAAAGAATCAAGGCCAGGGGGCCCACACCTTGTCCATGAGGGTGGGAGGCGCGCCTGCCCCCCAAGGCGCGCCCCCTGCCTCATGGGCCCCCTGGTGCTCCACGAACCTCAACTCCAACTCTATATATTCGTGTTCGGGGAGAAAAAAAATCTGAGAGAAAGATTCATCACGTTTTATGATACAGAGCCACCGCCAAGCCCTAAACTCTCTCGCGAGGGCTGATCTAGAGTCCATTCGGGGCTCCGGAGAGGGGAATCCGTCGCCGTCGTCATCATCAACCATCCTCCATCACCAATTTCATGATGCTCACTGCCATGCGTGAGTAATTCCATCATAGGCTTGCTGGACGATGATGGGTTGGATGATATTTATCATGTAATTGAGTTAGTTTCGTTAGGGTTTGATCCCTAGTATCCACTATGTTCTGAGATTGATGTTGCTATGACTTTGCTATGCTTAATGCTTGTCACTAGGGCTCGAGTGCCATGATTTCGGATCTGAACCTATTATGTTTTCATGAATATATGTGAGTTCTTGATCCTATCTTGCAAGGCTATAGTCACCTACTATGTGTTATGATCCGGCAACCTCGAAGTGACAATAATCGGGACCACTCCCGGTGATGACCGTAGTTTGAGGAATTCATGTATTCACTATGTGTTAATACTTTGGTCCGGTACTCTATTAAAAGGAGGCCTTAATATCCCTTAGTTTCCAATAGGACCTCGCTACCAAGGCAGGGTAGGACAAAAGATGTCATGCAAGTTCTTTTCCATAAGCACGTATGACTATATTCGGAATACATGAATACATTACATTGATGAATTGGAGCTAGTTCTGTGTCACCCTATGTTATGACTATTACCTGATGAACCGCATCCGGCATAATTCTCCATCATCGATCCAATGCCTATGAGATTTTCATATACTGTTCTCCGCTTATTTACTTTTCCGTTGCTACTGTTATAATCACTACAAAACCCAAAAATATTACTTTTGCTACCGTTACCATTACTTCCATATTACTTTGCTACTAAATACTTTGCTGCAGATATTAAGTTATCCAGGTGTGATTGAATTGACAACTCAACTGCTAATACTTGAGAATATTATTTGGCTCCCCTTGTGTCGGGTCAATAAATTTGGGTTATATACTCTACCCTTGAAAACTGTTGCGACACCCTATACTTGTGGGTTATCAAGACAATTTTCTGGCGCCGTTGACGGGGAGTATAGCTCTATTCTTTGAGTCACTTGGGATTTATATCTGCTAGTCACTATGAAGATCTTGAAAGACGAGAAAACCAAAATGTATCCCTCAACTACGAGGGGAGGTAAGGAACTGCCATCTAGCTCTGCACTTGATTCACCTTCTATTTTGAGTAAGCTTGCGACACCTAAACCCGCTTCTGCTATTAATTATGATATGTCGCATGTTATTTATGATGCCACTTCTGCTATGCATGATACTTATGATGAAACTACTTCTATGCTTGATACTACTGTGCCACTTGGTGAATTTCTTGTGAACAACTTGCTAGGGCTAGAGAGAATGAAATTATTGAAACTGATAATATTGATGAATGTGATGATGAAGGTTCTCCCCCTATCTATGAATTGCCTGTTGTGCCTGAAGGTTATGTTATGGGTGAAGAAACTGCTAGAGACGTTCTTGCTTGCAATGATAGAAGTGATCTTAAGAAATTATTAGCTAAGCTGAAACAAAAAACTTTGAATTCTATAATGAAATATGATCCTGCTTATGCTACTTCACATATCTTTGTCACTGATAAGGATTATGAATTCTTTATTGATCCTGATATAATTACTTTGGTTGAATCTCATCCTTTCTATGGCTATGAATATGAAACTGTTGTGGCACATCATACTAAATTAAATGATATAGCCACCCTGCTCACTAATGATGAGAAAACTCGCTACTATTATATCCTTAAAATATTTCCGTTCTCATTAAAGGGTGATTATCGGTGTCAAAACCGGCGGATCTCGGGTAGGGGGTCCTGAACTGTGCGTCTAGGCAGATGGTAACAGGAGGCAGGGGACACGAAGTTTTACCCAGGTTCGGGCCCTCTTGATGGAGGTAAAACCCTACGTCCTGCTTGATTAATATTGATGATATGGGTAGTACAAGAGTAGATCTCCCACGAGATCAGAGAGGCTAAACCCTAGAAGCTAGCCTATGGTATGATTGTATGTCGTCCTACGGACTAAAACCCTCCGGTTTATATAGACACAGGAGGGGGATAGGGTTACACAAGGTCGGTTACAAAGGAGGAAATATACATATCCGTATTGCCTAGCTTGCCCTCCACGCCAAGTAGAGTCCCATCCGGACACGGGACGAAGACTTCAATCTTGTATCTTCATAGTCCAACAGTCCGGCCAAAGAATATAGTCCGGCTGTCCGGAGACCCCCTAATCCAGGACTCCCTCAGTAGCCCCTGAACTAGGCTTCAATGACGATGAGTCCGGCGCGCAGTATTGTCTTCGGCATTACAAGGCGGGTTCCTCCTCTGAATACACCACAGAAGAATTTGGATACAAGGATAGTGTCCGACCCTGCAAAATAAGCTCCACATACCACCGTAGAGAGAATAATATTTCCACAGTTCTAATTTGCTGACTTGTTTCGGCAACACGACATTATGTCACGGCCGGGTGATTATTCGAACCGTTTCCTTTGGCTAGCCCCACAGATAACACGAGGCATTTTTTTGACACGTCTTGTCGAAGCAGAGATCGTGTCCCCTTATCATGGGATTCTCATCAATACGGGTGTGGGTAACCCAACCGCGCCATCGATTACGGCGCTTGGGGGATAAGCGAGTTTTACCAGGCTAGTGGGGACGCTTAGTTTCGTTCTCCCATATAAAGGGATAAGGATTCACCTTTTCATCCACGCCTTCTTCCTCCTTCGCTCATCCATTTTCGCACACTCGAGCTCCAGCGCCCAAGTACGCACTTCCCACCTCAACCTTCTCCAACCATGTCCGGAGCGGGAGGCAGGTTGATGGTCTCCTCCATCACGGAGGGAAACATCAAGAAGCTGAGGAGAGCTGGATACCTGCCCGACGACATCGCGCACCGGCTAACAGATGAGGGGCAGTTCATCCCCACCACCAGGCCCCATGAGAGGGTAGTGTTCCTTACCCATTTCCTCCGCGGACTGGGATTCCCTCTCCACCCATTCGTTCGGGGGCTCATGTTCTACTACGGCCTGGCTTTCCACGATCTGGCCCCGAACTTCATCCTCAACATCTCGGCGTTTATCGTCGTGTGCGAGGCCTTCCTCCGCATCAAGCCCCATTTCGGCTTATGGCTGAAGACCTTCAATGTCAAGCCGAAGGTAGTGGGCGGCCGCCAGGCGGAGTGCGGAGGCGCCATGGTGGGTAAGATGCCCAACGTTACATAGCTCGAGGGCTCCTTCGTGGAGACCATAAAGGGGTGGCAATCGGGGTGGTTCTATATCACCGAGCCGCGTGACCCTGCATGGGAAGCGGCCCCCGAGTTCCGATCTGGCATCCCCATGCGGCTCACCTCCTAGAAAGAGAAGGGCCTGTCTTGGGGTAGTTCGGGAGAGCTGACCGGACTCCAAACATGTATTCAAAACATGGTGAACAAGAAGCTCAAACTCGCCAACGTAGTCCAGGTCATGCTCATCCGCCAGATCCTCCCGTGTCAACAACGGGCCTTCAACTTGTGGGAGTTCGACCCGGCACAGCACCAAACTCTGAACAGGCTCTTCGATACAACACACGAGGATGCCTGGAAGGTGCTATTCAAGGGCGCCGAGGTTCCTCCTCCTATTACCGAAGATCGCGGATTCTGCGCGAAGCGCCAAGCCAGCGTGGTAAGCTGTCTTACCTCCTACAGGGTACTTGTTTTTCATAGTTTGACTCTATGCGGGATCTAAGCTCCCGTTCCTTTGACAGGACTGGCAGGAAACAGCCGGACAGATCGACTGTCCGGCTCCCTTGCCCGAAGGCCAAGCAAACGCTCTCCTGACGGAGATGCTGACTCTGGCTCCTTACAAGGTGCCAAAGAAGACCTAGAAGGCCAAGGGAACCTGAAAGGGTTCCCGACGCCAGGTGTTGCCGGACTCATCGTCCGATGACTCTGCGGCACACTCCTCCCCTGAAGACGAGGAGGAAGAAGAAGATGCTCCCCCTTCAGTTGGGGGAGACAAGAAAAGGAAGGCCGCCCCAACCGGGGGCCGAAGGGTCCAAGAAGGGAAGGACCCTCCTTCCGGACAGCTCCACCGCCGCCGCCGAAGGTGAAGACGAGTGGTTCCTAGGGCCAAGCCCCTGGGGTGGTCGTAAGTATTTGAATACTAGAATAACTCATAGCATTTCTTAGTCGCACTGCTTTCCCTAACGCTGAATATGATTATTCAGGCCGCCACGAGCCCATATCGATGTATTGTCGGACGGCTCCCTGGGCTCGTCGGATATGGATAGCGATCCACTTCTGACCGCCACCTCCCCTTGCCATGAGGACGACGCCGAGGTGTTGTCTCAAGAGGCACCGGGTCGAGGGGAGATAGTCCCGGAGGTGCCTCAAGGCGACCTTCCGGACTCCGGGAGCCGAGGGGACAAGGCCCCTAAGGGCCCTGAGTTCGGCCCTCAGCCAAAAATCACGCCGGAACCTCCAGCGGTTCTGGACTCGGGCAGGCAGCCTCCTTCTAAGAGGGGCAAGACGCCTGTGCCGGTGACCTCCGCCCATCCAAAGGCGCCGGACAATCTGCTGGAAGCGCTTCGCAGCGCTTCCATCGACGAGGAGCACCATACTATTATGAGTGCGGTGGTCCAAAAGGTTCAGTCCGCCTAGAGCGGATTGACTAAAGCCTGTGCCAGCCTTCTAACAGGCTTTGAGGTAAGTGTTAAAATATAGAAAAAATATTACCGCATAGACAGTAGCCCCTGATGCTCTGTTCGGTGTTCACAAAGAAGAGCCGAAAAGAGGATCAGACAATATCGCAGGAGTCTAATATAAGTATGTCAATATGCGTATGCAGGCTTCGCTGCTGGCATCTACCGCACTGACTGCGGAGGTCGCCGCACTGAAGCAGGACCATAAAGGGTCCCAGGACGAGCTCGGCCTTGCCAAGAGGCAGCTCGAGGAGAACCAAGGTAAGTAATACCATGTATATAGATATGTATATATAAAAGAAGACGCGATTGCAAAATGACAGGTGTCGGTGTCAAAACCGGCGGATCTCGGGTAGGGGGTCCCGAACTGTGCGTCTAGCCCGGATGGTAACAGGAGACAAGGGACACAATGTTTTACCCAGGTTCGGGCCCTCTTGATGGAGGTAAAACCCTACATCCTGCTTGATTAATATTGATGATATGGGTAGTACAAGATTTGATCTACCACGAGATCGGAGAGGCTAAACCCTAGAAGCTAGCCTATGGTCTGATTGCATGTTCTCCTACGGACTAAAACCCTCCGGTTTATATAGACATCGGAGGGGGCTAGGGTTACACAAGGTCGGTTACAATGGGAGGAGATATGCATATCCGTATTGCCTAGCTTGCCTTCCACGCCAAGTAGAGTCCCACCCGGACACGAGACGAAGTCTTCAATCTTGTATCTTCATAGTCCAATAGTCCGGCCAAAGCATATAGTGCGACTATCCGGAGACCCCCTAATCCAGGACTCCCTCAGTAGCCCTTGAACCAGGCTTCAATGACGATGAGTCCGGCGCGCAGTATTGTCTTCGGCATTGCAAGGCGGGTTCCTCCTCCGAATACACCACGGAAGAATTTGAATACAAGGATAGTGTCCGACCCTGCAAAATAAGTTCCACATACCACCATAGAGAGAATAATATTTTCGCCAATCTAACTTGCTGACTTGTTTTGGCAACACGACATTATGCCATGGCCCGGTGATTATCCAAACCGTTTCCTTTAACCAGCCCCGCACATAACGCGAGGCAGTTTTTTGACACGTCTCGTCAAAGCAGAGATCGTGTCCCCTTATTACGGGATTCTCATCAATACGGGCGTGGGTAACCCAACCGCACTATCGATTACGACATTTGGGGGATAAGCGAGTTTTACCAGGCTAGTGGGGACGCTTAGTTTCGTCCGCCCATATAAAGGGATAAGGATTCACCTTTTCATCCACGCCTTCTTCCTCCTTTGCTCATCCATTTTCGCACACTCGAGCTCTAGCGCCCAAGTCCGCACTTCCCACCTCAACCTTCTCCAACCATGTCCGGAGCGGGAGGCAAGTGGATGGTATCCTTCGTCACGGATGGAGACATCAAGAAGCTGAGGAGAGCCGGATACCTGCCCGACGACATCGCGCACCGGCTCCCAGATGAGAGGCAGCTCATCCCGGCCCCCAGGCCCCATGAGAGGGCAGTATTCCTCACCCATTTCCTCCGCGGACTGGGATTCCCTCTCCACCCATTCGTCCGGGGGCTCATGTTCTATTACGGCCTGGATTTCCACGATCTGGCCCCAAACTTCATCCTCAACATCTCGGCATTTATCGTCGTGTGCGAGGCCTTCCTCCGCATCAAGCCCCACTTCGGTTTATGGCTGAAGACCTTCAATGTCAAGCCGAAGGTTGTGGGCGATCGCCAGGCGGAGTGCGGAGGCGCCATGGTGGGCAAGATGCGCAACGTTACATGGCTCGAGGGCTCCTTTGTGGAAACCATAAAGGGGTGGCAATCGGAGTGGTTCTACATCGCCGAGCCGCGTGACCCTGCATGGGCAGTGGCCCCCGAGTTCCGATCTGGCATCCCCATGTGGCTCACCTCCTGGAAAGAGAAGGGCCTATCCTGGGGTAGTTCGGGAGAGCTGACCGGACTCCAAACATGTATTCAAAACATGGTGAACAAGAAGCTCAAACTTGTCAACGTAGTCCAGGTCATGCTCCACCGCCGGATCCTCCCGTGCCAACAACGGGACTTCAACTTGTGGGAGTTCGACCCCGCGCAACACCGAACTCTGAACAGGCTCTTCGACACAACTCACGAAGATGCCTGGAGGGTGCTGTTCAAAAGTGACGAGGTCCCTCCTCCCATTACTGAGGATCGCGGATTCAGCGCAAAGCGCCAAGCCAGTGCGGTAAGCTGCTTTACCTTTCACAGGATACTTATCTTTTATAGATTGACTCCATGCGGGATCTAAAGACCCGTACCTTTGACAGGACTGGCAGGAGACGGCCAGACAGATTGACTGTCCGGCTCCTTCGCCCGAAGGCCCAGCGGACGCTCTTCTGGCGAAGATGCTGACTCCGGCTCGTTATACGGTGCCGGAGAAGACCAAGAAGGCCAAGGGAACCCGAAAGAGTTCCCGATGCCAGGCGTCGGCGGACTCTCCGTCCGATGACTCTGCGGCGCACTCCTCCCGCAAAGACGAGGAAGAAGAAGAAGATGCTCCCCCTCCAGCTGGGGGAGATAAGAAAAGGAAGGCCGCCCCAACTAGGGGGAGGCGAAGGGTCCAAGAAAGGAAGGACTCTCCTTCTGGACAGTTCCACCGTCGCCGACGAAGGCGAAGACAAGTGGTTGCCCAGGGCCAAGTCTCTGGGGAGATCGTAAGTATTCGGATACCAGAGTAACTCATAGCATTCCTTTGTCGCACTGCTTTCCCTAACGCCGAACATAATTATGCAAGCCGCCATGAGCCAGTATCGACGTATCATCGTACGGCTCCCTGGGCTCGTCGGACATGGATAGCGATCCAGTCCCGACCGCCACCTCCCCTCATCCTGCTGACGACGCCGAGGTGCTATCTCAAGAGGCACCGGGTCGAGGGGAGACAGTCCCGGAGGCGCCTCAAGGCGACCTTCCGGACTCCGGGAGCCGATAGGACTGGGCCCCTGAGAGCTCCGAGTTCGGCCCTCAGCCGAACACCACGCCGGAACCGCCAGTGGTTCCGGGCTCGGGCAGGCGGCCTCCTTCCAAGAGGGGCAAGACGCCAGTGCCGGTGGCCTCTGTCCATCCAGAGGCGCCGGACAATCTGCTGGAAGCGATTCGCGGCGCTTCCATCGACGAGGAGCACTGTACTATTATGAGTGCGGTGGTCCAGAAGGTTCAGTACGCCAGGATCGGATTGACTGAAGCCTGTGCCAGCCTTCTAACAGGCTTTGAGGTAAGTGTTTTTAAAATATAGGAAAAATATTACCGCATAGACAGTAGCTCCTGATGCTTTGTTCGGTGTTCACAAAGAAAAGCCGAATAGAGGATCAAATAATATCGCAGGAGTCTACTATAAGTGTGTCAATAGGCGTATGCAGGCCTCGCTGCTGGCGTCCGCCGCACTGTCTACGGAGGTTGGCGTACTCAAGCAGGACCTCGAAGGGTCCAAGAAATAGATCGGCCTTGCCAAGAGGCAGCTCGAGGAGAACAAGGGTAAGTAATACCCTGTCTATAGATATGTATAAAAAGAATGCGATTGCAAAATGACAGGATTATCATGAATTTGCCAGGGGCCACGACCGAAGTGGTGACCCTAAAGCAAGCGTTGTCCGAGGCCGAAGATAAAGCGGCTAAGGAGCGCACGGAGCGAGAGAAGCACAAGGATCGGGTGGGCGAGGTG
The DNA here is from genome assembly GCF_056163025.1 of Triticum urartu. Classification (NCBI taxonomy): domain Eukaryota; kingdom Viridiplantae; phylum Streptophyta; class Magnoliopsida; order Poales; family Poaceae; genus Triticum; species Triticum urartu. The sequence goes on from NC_141879.1 coordinate 17,812,603, forward strand.
CAGCAAGAGCTCCAGGCTCTCGTGGCGAAGCACGAGGCGTTGGAGCTTGACTCAAAGACGCGGGAGTCTGAGCTTGCCGCGGCCCTAGAGAGCGCAAAAAGTGCCAAGGCCGAAGCCCAAAAGGCCCTCCAGGAGATCGACGCAATGAAGAAGATAGCAGCAGGTAAGGCTTTCTATATGCAAAGCAAGCATGTAAAAGTAAATTACCGATTACTTACCCGAATCCAGAGCTCTCCAGGAGCATTCGCAGATTTGCCCCGCAGCGTGTCCGATGCCGCACAATTTTACCAGGTCGAGGATGGAAGCTCAACGGAGAAGCTATTCTGGTCTTAGTATACTGAGGCCGAACACCCAGTGCTAATGAGCGAGCAGCTGAAGCAGATGGTCGAGCTACATAAGGCGGCCAATCAGGCCATGAGGGGCTTTATAGTCCGGCTGTGGCCTGGCAACGCCCTTCCGAACAGCTTCTTCGGCCTGGTGAGGCGGCTTGTGGATGCCTGCCGGTGGCTGGAGGTCGTCAAGTGATCTGTCTGCACGCCGGGCTTTCGCCCGTGTGAAATTGCAGTGGGTCAAGCTAGACGCCGTGAAGCTGATCAAGGAGGGGCCGCCGGATGGCAAGGAGCACCGCCACCCCGAGATGTACTATGAGGGTGTTCTACCAGGTGCCCGTCTCATAGCGGACGAGTGTTCAAAAGATGTAATATTTGCGTGAGACTTGCTCGTTTTAGCCTGTATTTATGAAAACTTGTTTCATATGCGCTATGCAACGCTTGTTTGAATTTAAAATATTGCCTTCAGTTTGGCTGTTTATCCAATCTCAGAGATGGCTAGTCCTCGGCTTCTGCCCCCATGCCACGAGTGCTGGGGTGTTCGGGATAAACCTGAGCACTCTTGTTCCCATGTTTGGGTCCTTCGAGGGAGGTGCTCAGCACAGCGAACAAGGCAGCCGGACTAATAATGCTTTATCACTCTCACTTAGCCATAGAATTCTATAATTTTAAATTTCGACGAAGCCCCTGGTATTCGGAAGGCCGAATTCGGGGCGCGATACACGCCTTTAAGCCGGACAGGGCCGGCCCCTCGCTCTAAGCGGCATAAGTCTTTAGGGACTCGACAACCTCGCCGAACAGCGACCAGTCTCTCGCCTTATCATGACAGTCAGTTTTAGCTTTCTCTACTGAGGTTCTGAACCCAGCAGAACCGGGGCACAATTGCAGTAGTTCTCCTAGCGCTACCTTAGCCGATAGAGCGGAACGTAAGGTACCAAAACATAGGAGCCGGGCATACCCAACATTTGACGAAAGACATGATTCGGAGCTGATGCATATAATGCTATAAGTTCGGGGTGCCGCACTTGTGAAAGTGTTCGGACTTTTCACACCGTATTGTGGGGTACGTAAGCCCCTGGTGTATTGGTTGTACCAAAGTGTACGGTTGCAAGGCATCGTTAATGAACACATAGATATATATATATATATATAACAAGAATGCAATAATAGTCGTAATGTCATGCATTGTTTATTCAAAAAATTGTGTTAAATCAGAGTGATACAGATAGTGCGATAAGCAAAGAGTAGTACTATGTCCCTTCCAAGGGCAAGCTGAGGAATAGTATTAAATCAAATATTTCGCTCGTTATTGTAATCCACCTGGGAATTCCATGGTGTGATTTAGCTTTCTGCCTCCTTGGTTGCTGCATCATGTGTTCGGCAATAGTGCTGCCGGACAGGGTTTCCAGAGATTAAGGTCGTGAAAAAGAGAAAAATAACCAAACGGGAAGCCCCTAGTGTGGTTTAAGCCGCGTCTTGGGGCGTGCTGCAGTGTGCCCCCCTCCCCACCTGTGCTCGTGGTATTTTTAATGCGTAATTATGTACGCGTGGCACGAGCTTCGCCGTTTGGCTGGGCCTGGAGTGGGGGCCGCATTGCTACGCGAGCTCAGATCACGCCAGGCGGTCTATTTGCCGATTGCTCCGAGCGGGCTTGAAGGTGTCCGGGTTTTGAAACGCCGAACTGGTGGATTGCCCTGAGAGGCTGTTTGCGCTTCTGCTGCGAGGGCCGCAGTGTGTTCCTCTGTTCGGAGAGAGCGCTCTGTGTTTCCAGTGACTGTAATAACTCCGAGAGGTCCTGGCATCTTGAGCTTGAGGTATGCATAATGCGGTAGCGCATTGAATCTCGCAAATGCGGTTCGCCCGAGCAGTGCATGATAACCACTGCGGAACGGGACTATATCGAATATTAACTCTTCGCTTCGGAAATTATCCGGGGATCCGAAGACCACTTCCAGTGTAACTGAGCCTGTGCAATGGGCCCCTACGCTTGGAATGACGCCTTTAAAGGTCATTTTTGTGGGTTTGATCCTTGAGGGGTCTATACCCATTTTGCGCACTGTGTCCTGATAAAGCAGGTTCAGGCTGCTGCCGCCATCCATAAGGACTCGAGTGAGGTGAAATCCGTCAATATTGGGTCTAGGACCAGTGTGGCGAATCTGCCATGACGGATACTAGTGGGTTGGTCCCTGCGATTGAAGGTGATCGGACAGGAGGACCAAGGGTTGAACTTTGGGGCGACTGGCTCCAACGCATATACGTCCCTGAGCGCATGCTTCCGCTCCCTCTTGGGGATGTGGGTTGCGTATATCATGTTCACCGTCCACACTTGTGGGGGAAACCTCTTCTGTCCTCCGGTGTGTGGCTGCCGGGATTCCCCCTCATCATCGCTATGCGGCCCCTTGTTTTCGGCAATTAACTTGTCGGCTTGCTTGAACACCCAAAAATCCCTGTTGGTATGATTGGCTGGCTTGTCTGGGGTGCCGTGTATTTGACACGAGCGATCGAGTATACGGTCCAAGCTGGACGGACCCGGCGTACTTTGTTTGAATGGCTTTTTCCGCTGACCGGGTTTAGAGCCTTTGAATCCAGCATTGACTGCCGTATCCTCGGTATTTTCGCAGTTAATGTGGCGCTTATGTTTGCTGCGACGTGACCTGCTATTGCCATCCTTGGTATTCGAGGTACCATGGTTCTTTGATATGTTATTACTGCGAGCCAGCCAGCTGTCTTCTCCCGCACAAAAGTAGGTCATGAGCGTCGTGAGAGCTGCCCTAGATTTCGGCTTTTCCTGACCAAGGTGCCGGGCTAGCCACTCATCTCGGATGTTGTGTTTGAAAGCCGCTAAGGCCTCTGCATCCGGACAGCCGATGATTTAATTTTTCTTTGTAAGGAACCGAGTCCAGAATTGTCTGGCTGACTCTTCTGGCTGCTGAATTATGTGGCTCAAGTCATCGGCGTCTGGTGGTCGCACATAAGTGCCCTGAAAGTTGTCGAGGAATGCGGCTTCCAGATCTTCCCAACAACTAATGTAGTTTTCTGGCAAGCTGTTAAGCCAATGCCACGCTGGTCCTTTGAGATTTAGTGGGAGGTATTTGATGGTGTGTAAGTCATCACCGCGGGCCATGTGGATATGAAGGAGGAAATCCTCGATCCATACCGCAGGATCTGTAGTGCCGTCGTATGATTCAATATTTATAGGTTTGAAACCTTCTGGGATTTGATGATCCATTACTTCGTTTGTGAAGCATAAAGGGTGTGCGGCGCCTCTGTATTGGGCTATATCGCGACGCAGCTCGAATGGGTCTTGCCCGCTGTGTTCGGCCCGGCCGGATTTTCTTTTACTGTATCCGGCGTGACGTTTACCGTATCGCAGAGTGGTTCTCCCTCGTGATCCGTAGATCGATCTTACATGCTTTGCTTTGTCCTCCAATATGTCTCGCAGGTCTGGCGTATCTCCCCATGCCTTTTTATTTGAATGTCATCGGGGTGGAGGCTGAGTTTTTGGCTGGAATGCCTCTCTATCGCGGCCATGAGGTGGCCGATCAGCCGTATCATACGCTTCTTCCTCCAGTCAAGTTAGCAACCTGCACTTTGGGTAACTCTTTGAGGGGCGCTCGAGTTTATATTCCTCGGCCACGAGGACTTCAGTCCATCTGTTAACTAGCAGATCCTGATCAGCTTGAAGCTGCTGCTGCTTTTTCTTAAGGCTATTTGCCGTGGCTATAAGCCGGCGTTTGAAGTGCTCTTGTTCGACGGGATCCTCTGGCACATCGAATTCGTCGTCGCCGAGGCTTGCCTCATCTTCGGAGGGGGGCATGTAATTATCATCCTCCTCTTCTCCATCTTCCGCTCTCTCAGGAGGGCTGGCTCCTCCATTCTCCTTTTCTAAATCTTGCTGGAGGGGATTGTTGTTGTCTTCGGCACTATCCGGAGTATTATTATCTCCTGTGCCGGTATCACCACTTTTGCTTTGGCGGGACTTAGAGCGGAGCCGCTGACGTCAGCGCTTGGGTTGCTTCTTGGAGGGGTCATCCTCCACTATCTCGTCGCCATTGCCTTCTTTGGGTGTATCCACCATGTATATGTCATATGACGAGGTGGCTTTCTAGTGCCCTATAGGCGCTGGTTCATGTTCGTCTCCTACATCGTCGTCCATACCGTCGATGTCTTCGGAGTCGAAGTCGAGCATGTCGGTTAAATCATCGACAGTGGCTACGAAGTGGGTGGTGGGTGGGCATCGAATTTCTTCGTCGTCCGCATCCCAATCCTGTTGGCCATAGTCTGGCCAGGGCTCTCCTGACAAAGAGAGAGACCTTAGTGAATTCAGAATGTCGCCGAAGGGCGAGTGCTGAAAGATATCCGCGGCGGTGAATTCCATGATCGGCGCCCAATGAGATTCGATTGGCAGGGGCGCAGAAGGTTTGAAGTCCGAAAAAGAGTCCGGCACCTTCGAGTCACGGGCTTCATAGAGGATGAGGCGGTGTCTAGCCACCCGTCCTCGATTGGCGCAGTTGGCTCCGAGCTAAGGGTCGGAGCTGATGCGGGTGCGGCCTGTAGGGTACTGTCCGGCGGCAGAGCTAGGTCATACCCATCGTGACAGTGCGACGCGCCCGGCTATGGCTTGAATCCGTCGAATATCAAGTCTCCGTGGATGTCGGCCGTGTAGTTCAAACTTCCAAATCTGACCAGATGGCCAGGGCCGTAGCTTTCAATCTGCTCCATATGGCCAAGAGAATTAGCCCGTAGTGCAAAGCCGCTGAACGCGAAGATCTATCCGGGGAGAAAAGTCTCACCCTGGACTGCATCGCTGTCGATGATAGTAGGAGCCATCAAGCCTAACAGCGACGACACAGAGGGACTCTCAATGAAAGCACCAATGTCGGTGTCAAAACCAGCGGATCTCGGGTAGGGGGTCCCGAACTGTGTGTCTAGGCCGGATGGTAACAGGAGACAAGGGACACAATGTTTTACCCAGGTTCGGGCCCTCTTGATGGAGGTAAAACCATACGTCATGCTTGATTAATATTGATGATATGGGTAGTACAAGAGTAGATCTACCATGAGATCGAAAAGGCTAAACCCTAGAAGCTAGCCTATGGTCTGATTGTATGTTCTCCTATGGACTAAAACCCTCCGGTTTATATAGACACCGGAGGGGGCTAGGGTTACACAAGGTCGGTTACAAAGGAGGAAATATACATATCCATATTGCCTAGCTTGCCTTCCACGCCAAGTAGAGTCCCATCCGGACACGGGACGAAGTCTTCAATCTAGTATCTTCATAGTCCAACAGTCCGGCCAAAGAATATAGTCCGGCTGTCCGGAGACCCCCTAATCCAGGACTCCCTCGGTGATGCTAAGATATGGTTTAATTCTCTTGATCCTGGTTGTGTGCGTAGTCCAAGGATATGATTTATTAATTCTCTGCTAAATATTTCCCTGCTCATAAGAAACAAGCTGCCTTAAGGGAAATATATAATTTTGTGCAAATTGAAGAAGAGAGTCTCCCACAAGCTTGGGGGAGGCTTCTCCAATTACTTAATGCTTTGCCTGATCATCCTCTCAAGAAAAATGAAATACTTGATATCTTTTATAATGGACTAACTGATGTTTCCAGAGACCACCTGGATAGTTGTGCTGGTTGTGTTTTCAGGGAAATAACTGTTGATCAAGCTGAAATTCTATTGAATAATATGTTGACCAATGAAAATAATTGGACACTTCCTGAACCAACTCCTAAGCCAACTCTGAAGAAAAGGGGTGTTCTATTTCTCAGTCCTGAAGATATGCAAGAAGCAAAGAAATCTATGAAAGAAAAGGGTATTAAAGCTGAAGATGTTAAGAATTACCTCCTATTGAAGAAATACATGGTCTTAATTCATCACCAATTGAAGAAACATATGGCCTTGATAACCCGACACAGGTAGTAAAGGTAAATTCTTTCTATAGATATGATAAAGCTGAAATCCCGCCTACTAAGTTTGCTAGCCAATGTTTGGATGAGTTTGATAATTTTATGGTTAAGCAAAAAGATTTTAATGCTTATTTTGGTAGACAATTAAAACACAATGCTTATATGCTTGAACACTTGAGTGATTATATGTCTAGAGTTAAAGGTGAACTTAAACTCATTAGTAAATATGCTTCTATGGTCACCACTCAAGTAGAACAAGTACTTAAAGCTCAGAATGATTTGCTCAATGAATTAAATAGTAAGAACAATGACTTTGCTATTAGAGTTGCAACTAGAGGGGGCAAAGTGAATCAGGAACCTTTGTATCCTAAAGGTCACCCTAAGAGAATTGAGCAGGATTCTCAAAGAAATAATGTTGATGCACCTAGTCCTTCTAAAAAGAAGAAAAAGAAAAATTATAGGACTTTGCATGCTTCTAGTGAACCTGCTGTTGACACACCTGAGAATCCCAATGATATTTCTATTTCTGATGCTGAAACACAATCCGGTGATGAACATGAACCTAGCAATGATAATGATGTAGAAAATGAACCTGTTGTTGATCTTGATAACCCACAATCAAAGAATCAACGTTATGATAAGAGAGACTTTGTTGCTAGGAAGCACGGTAAAGAAAGAGAACCATGTGTTTAGAAACCCATGCCTTTTCCTCCTAAACCATCCAAGAAAAAGGATGATGAGGACTTTGAGCGCTTTGCTGAGATGATTAGACCTATCTTCTTGCGTATGCGTTTGACCGATATGCTTAAAATAAATCCTTATGCTAAGTACATGAAAGAAATTGTTACTAATAAAAGAAAGATACCGGAAGCTGAAATTTCCACCATGCTTGCTAATTATACTTTTAAGGGTGGAATACCTAAGAAACTTGGAGATCCAGGAGTACCCACTATACCATGCTCCATTAAAAGAAATTATGTTAGAACTACTTTATGTGATCTTGGAGCCGGTGTTAGTGTTATGCCTCTCTCTTTATATCGTAGACTTGATTTGAATAAGTTGACACCTACTGAAATATCTTTGCAAATGGCCGATAAATCAACTACTATACCCGTCGGCATTTGTAAGGATGTGTCTGTTGTAGTTGCAAACGTTACTATTTTAACGGACTTTGTTATTCTTGATATTCCCGAGGATGATAGTATGTCTATTATTCTTGGAAGAACCTTTTTGAATACTACAGGGGCTATTATTGATTGCAACAAAGGCAATGTCACTTTTCATGTTAATGGTAATGAGCATACGGTACACTTTCCGAGGAAACAACCTCAAGTTCATAGTATCAACTCTATTGGAAAAATTCCATTGATTATTTTTGGAGGTTTTGAATTTCCTCTTCCTACTGTCAAAAAGAAATATGATATTCTTATTATTGGGGATGTGCATATCCCCGTGGAGGTAACATAGTGTTATTCAAAATTTCTCCGGTTCCATGTTACTCGGAATGAGTTTGTTAACAAGACTTGATCAACCTTGTTAGTGGATTCCTTTTGATGAGCATGAGATGGATGAACTTAGAAAGCACAACCTTCTGTACCCTCCTTTTACTTTTTCTTATATAGAATGAATAAAGCAAAAATAGTATTTTCTATCAGTTTTCTGATTTATCCATGCAATAAAAAATACCCCGAAAATAAAAGTTCTCCAAATGCCCCGAAATTGAAATATGATTTTTCTAGAATATTTGAGAATATTTGGCACTGAGAACACAGCAGGGGGAGCTGGCACCTGGCCACGAGGATCCAGGGCGCGCCCCCTGCCTCGTGGGCCCATGGTGGCTCCCCTCCACTTATTCCTGCCACCACACACTCCATCTTCCTCCCAAAAAAATCACCATCCAGCTCAAGCACGAGTTCTAGCTCATTTTGCTGCGATTTTCGATCTCCTTGCTCAAAGCACCTCTCAAAAAACTGCTTTGGGGGATTGTTCCTTGGTATATGTAACTCCTCCAATGGTCCAATTAGTTCTAGCTCATTTTGCTGTGATTTTCGATCTCCTTGCTCAAAGCACCTCTCAAAAAAATGCTTTGGGGGATTGTTCCTTGGTATATGTAACTCCTCCAATGGTCCAATTAGTTTTTGTTCCAGTGCTTTATTCATTGCAAATTTTTGCTGCCTAGGTGACCCTGTTCTTGAGCTTGCATGTCAAATTTATATGGTTCCAAGTAGTTTTAATGCATGATATAGTCTCTAGGCACTTGTGGGAGTAGTTACTATCAATTTTGCTGAGCTTGGTTCACTTTTATTTGAAGTTAATAAAATTTTCAGAAATTTTTCAGAGGAAGAAATATGTTTAGGGAAATGTACCAAGGTGGCCCTTCAAGGAAGCAAGGACCCAGGCTCGCAATGCGCGATGCCGACGATGAACCACCAAGGGAAGCTCAAGTGCGGGCTTGTGAATGGCCTTCAGAGGACTTTATGGATTAATCAGGAATCAAGGAAGAATTTAGCGCATATATGAGTAACGCTGATCTTGAGAGCTTCGAGGCAGATAAGTGCCGCCAGTACCACTATCTCACTGATTCCTTTGTGAGAAGGTTTGAATTTTCATCTTCATGCAATTCTCAAACTGTCTTGTTTGATCTTTATGAAAATTCTTATACTATGGACTTAGAGGATTTTAATACTGCTTGCAAACTTCCACAATGGGGTAGCACTAGTGAGCCTCGCAAATCTGAGTTTAGAGATTTTCTTGCTAGTATAACTGTGGGGGAGTCTAGAGATATAACACAAGCTACCATAGGGAGCATTCATTTTCCTGCTATACTTTATTTTGCTCTCTTCATAGGTAGGTGCATAAATGGTAAGGATGAAGCATGTCACATGTGTGTCCCTGACCTCAGTGTTCTTTGGAGTGATGTATTAGGAGATAAACATTATAATTTGGGAGCCATTGTTGCACGTAGGTTGCATAATAATAGAATTAATGGAGATTTCTTTAGTGTAATTTATGCAACCCGTTTAGCTAATTTTCTTGGTGTACCCATACGTGAGTATGATATTGAGTTGCCTCCTATTTATTTAGATTATGAGGCTATGGTTCATCATCAATTTGTTGAGAGGAACGATCAGTTCCTCCAGTACCGACTAATCTTCGACACACGACGCACCTATCATGTCGCTCTCCCTGATCCTACTTTCTTTGACTTTCAGGCAAAAGGGAGACATGTTATAACCAGGGAGGAGGCAAACGAGTACGAGAGGAGGACTGAGACAGCTCGCCTCCATGCTGCAGCCCATGTTGCAATAGCCGCTGCATCACAGTATGACCCCAGTTACAACTTTGGATATCCGCCAGGCCGTGGCAATAGACCAACTTAGGCCAAAAGCCTATGCCTGGGGGAGTACATATCTCTCACCGACATTACATTCATGTTCACACACTCATTGCTAGTTGTCGGTGCTCATACTTTTTCATTGTACTATCCATGCTAGTTTATTTTTCCTTTTTCTCGCTTTCTTCTTGTGTGTTTGATAAACCTTAAGAAAACCAAAAAAATTAGTTGTAGCTTCTAGCTAGTTTACTTTTCATGCTTGTAGTAGTAGTAATTAAAAGAAAACCCAAAAAGATTTCTAGTTCTTCTTTTGCTTGTTGGGAGCTTTCCCGTGTAAATAGTTTTATTTCATTTCTTTTCTTTGGGGGTCGATAGGAGAAGACCATAATGAAAATGTTGAAGTGGCTCTTATATGCATTATTGTTGATTTAACCAAGATCCCATATTTCCTTGTCTTCTCCTGTTTATTGAATGTCTGCAGATTCCAGCTTAGTCCAATGCACGTGTACTATTATTATTATTCACATCGTTCGGTCGTACAAGTGAAAGGCAATTATGACGATATATGATGAAAGGATTGAGATGAGAGAAGATGGTATGAACTCGACCTCTCTTGTTTTTGTAAATATGATTAGTTCATCATTCCTGGTTCAGCCTATTATGAATAAACATGTTTGCAATGACAATTAGAGATTATAGTTGCTTATGTCGTGCTTAATTAGCTAGGAGTTTATAATGGTTTACCTTGCATGCCAACATGCTATTAAAATGGTTGTGATGTGGTATGATAGGGTGGTATCCTCCTTTGAATGATTCAAGTGACTTGACTTGGCACATGTTCATGCATGTAGTTGAAAAAAAATCAACATAGCCTTCATGATATTTATGTTCATGGTGGATTATATCCTACTCATGCTTGCACTCAATGTTCATTAATTTTAATGCATGTTCATGACTGTTGTCGCTCTCTGGTTGGTCGCTTCCCAGTCTTTTGCTAGCCTTCACTTCTACTAAGTGGGAATACTGTTTATGCATCCACTTCCATAAACCCCAAAGTTATTCCATATGAGTCCACTATACCTTCCTATATATGCGGTATCTACCTGCCGTTCCAAGTAAATTTATATGTGCCAAACTCTAAACCTTCAAATGAAATTCTGTTTTGCATGCTCAAATAGCTCATGAATCAACTAGGGCTGTCTGTATCTTCCATGCTAGGCGGGTTATTCTCAAGAGGAGTGGACTCCGCTCCTCACTCATGAGAAAATGGCTGGTCACCGGGATGCCCAGTCCCATGCTTTATGCAAATCAAAACAAAATAATTGCAAACAAAACTCCCCCGGGACTCTTGTTAGTTGGAGGCACTCGTTGTTTCGAGCAAGCCATGGATTGATGCTTGTTGGTGGAGGGGGAGTATAAACTTTAGCATTCTATTTGGGAATCGCCTATAATGTGTGTAGCATGGAAGATATTGCCATCTCTTGGTTGTTATTGTTAACAATGAAAGTATGCCGCTCAAAATGTTATTTATCTCTATTTCAAAAAAATCGAGCTCTGGCACCTCAACAAATCCTTGCTTCCCTCTGCGAAGGGCCTATCTATTTACTTTTATGTTGAGTCATCACCCTCTTATTAAAAAGCACCAGCTGGAGAGCACCGCTGTCATTTGCATCCATTAATATTAATTTATATTGGGTATGACTATGGCTGGATCTCTTTTACCATGAATTACAATGTTTAGTCAGTCCTTGATCTTTAAAGGTGCTATGCATTTATGTTTTGCGGTCTCAGAAAGGGCTAGCGAGATACCATCTTGTTATATCATGTCATGATTGTTTTGAGAAAGTGTTGTCATCTGAGATTTATTATTATTGCTCGCTAGTTGATTATGCCATTGACATGAGTAAACATGAGACCCAAGTGTTCTTGTGAGTATGGTTAGTTCATAATCTTTGCTGAAAACTTCACTGTTGGCTTTACATATTTACAACAACAAGAGCAAACATAGTTTGTAAAAAATTTCTTTATCACTTTCAGCTTATCAACTGAATTGCTTGAGGACAAGCAAAGGTTTAATCTTGGGGGAGTTGATACGTCTCTGTCGTATCTCCTTTTCCAAACACTTTTGCCCTTGTTTTGGACTCTAACTTGCATGATTTGAATGGAAGTAAGGATGGCAATGGGTAGGGTATGGGCAGGGTAGAGCAATACCATACCCATACCCGTATAGTCAGTGGGTACAAAATTCTACCCATACCCGTACCCATGGGTATAGAACTTTACCCATACCCATACCCGACGGGTATCCGTACCCGTTGGGTACCCATCGGGTAGAACAAATAGCACACGAGTTGTTCACATTTTTACACTCATTGATAGAACATTTGACATAAAGAAATTATTTTAGCTCAATAACAGGTAGATGAGTACAACATAGTCATAAGTCAATAGGAGTAGAAAAGTCACATGAAAAATTAATGATTAATTGACGAAAACTTAGCATTAGTTCACAAGCGGGCAGGGTATGGGTATACCCGCGGGTACAAGATTATACTCGTACCCTACCCATGACTTAACGGGTAGGGTATGGGTACTACCCATGGATATAAAAGTGTGCCCATACCCTGCCCATACAGGTATGGTACCCGCGGGTACCCGTACCCGTTGATAAAATTGCCATCCTTAAATGGAACTAACCCGGACTGACGCTGTTTTCAGCAGAATTGCCATGGTGTTATCTTTGTGCAGAAACAAAAGTTCTCTGAATGACCTGAAACTTCACGGAGATTATTTTTGGAAATAATAAAATATATTGGCGAAAGAATCAAGGCAAGGGGGGCCACACCCTGTCCACAAGGGTGGGAGGCGCGCCCCCTGCCTCATGGGCCCCCTGGTGCTCCACCGACCTCAACTCCAACTCTATATATTCGTGTTCCGGGAGAAAAAAATCAGAGAGAAAGATTCATCGCGTTTTACGATATGGAGCCGCCGCCAAGCCCTAAACTCTCTCAGGAGGGCTAATCTGGAGTCCGTTTGGGGATCCGGAGAGGGGAATCCGTCGCCGTCGTCATCATCAACCATCCTCCATCACCAATTTCAAGATGCTCACCGCCGTGCGTGAGTAATTTCATTGTAGGCTTGCTGGACGGTGATGGGTTGGATGAGATTTATCATGTAATTGAGTTAGTTTTGTTAGGGTTTGATCCCTAGTATCCACTATGTTCTGAGATTGATGTTGCTATGACTTTGCTATGCTTAATGCTTGTCACTAGGGCCCGAGTGCCATGATTTCAGATCTGAACCTATTATGTTTCCATGAATATATGTGAGTTCTTGATCCTATCTTGCAAGTCTATAGTCACCTACTATGTATTATGATCTGGCAACCCCGAAGTGACAATAATCGGGACCACTCCCGGTGATGACCGTAGTTTGAGGAGTTCATGTATTCAATATGTGTTAATGCTTTGGTCCGGTACTCTATTAAAAGGAGGCCTTAATATCCCTTAGTTTCCAATAGGACCCCGCTGCCACGGGAGGGTGGGACAAAAGTTGGCATGCAAGTTCTTTTCCATAAGCACGTATGACTATATTTGGAATACATGCCTACATTACATTGATGAATTGGAGCTAGTTCTGTGTCACCCTATATTATAACTGTTACAATGCCTACGAGCTTTTCATATATTGTTCTCCGCTTATTTACTTTTCTGTTGCTACTGTTACAATCACTACAAAACCCAAATATGTTACTTTTGCTACCGTTACCGTTACTTCCATATTACTTTGCTACTAAATACTTTGCTGTAGATATTAAGTTATCCTGGTGTGGTTGAATTGACAAGTCAACTACTAATACTTGATAATATTCTTTGGATCCCCTTGTGTCGAATCAATAAATTTGGGTTGAATACTCTACCCTCGAAAATTGTTGCTATCCCGTATACTTGTGGGCTATCAAACAACAGCACGGGTCATCTATCTACAACAACATAGACATGCAAAATACTATCAGGTTCTAAGTTCATGATAAATTAAAGTTCAATTAATCAAATTACTTAAGAACTCCCACTTAGATAGACATCCCTCTAATCATCTAAGTGATCACGTGATCCATATCAACTAAACCATGTCCGATCATCACGTGAGATGGAGTAGTTTTCAATGGTGAACATCACTATGTTGATCATATCTACTATATGATTCATTGCTTCCTCATAGTTCGTAGGTTCACCATGGTCTAGTAACATGACTTCCAGAACAGGATTTCTGTACCACTCTGGCGCGGATCGTGCTCCGGTTGATCTACAAAGTTCTGTAGTAACTTGATCTGAAGCTTCATGATCATTATTATTAGTTTCCTCACTAATTGCTGTAGGCATCACTGGAACAGATTTCTATGATGAACTACCTTCCAATTTGGGAGTTGGTACAATTACCTCATCAAGTACTACCTTCCTCCCACTCATGTCTTTCGAGAGAAACTCCTTCTCTAGAAAAGATCCATTCTTAGCAACAAATATTTTGCCTTTAGATCTGTGATAGAAGGTGTACCCAACAGTCTCCTTTGGGTATCCTATGAAGAAGCACTTCTCCGATTTGGGTTCGAGCTTATCAGGTTGAAGTTTTTTCACATAAGCATCATAGCCCCAAACTTTAAGAAACGACAACTTAGGTTTCTTGCCAAACCATAGTTCATAAGGTGTCGTCTCAACGGATTTTGATGGTGCCCTATTTAAAGGGAATGCAACCGTCTCTAAAGCATAACCCCAAAACGATAGCGGTAAATCAGTAAGAGACATCATAGATCGCACCATATCTAGTAAACTATGGTTACGATGTTCGGACACACCATTACGTTGTGGTGTTCCGGGTGACATAAGTTGTGAAACTATTCCACATTGTTTCAAATGAAGACCAAACTCGTAACTCAAATATTCTCCTCCACGATCAGATCGTAGAAACTTTATTTTCTTGTTACGATGATTTTCCAATTCACTCTGAAATTCTTTGAACTATTCAAATGTTTCAGACTTATGTTTCATCAAGTAGATATACCCATATCTTCTTAAATCATCTGTGAAGGTCAGAAAATAACGATACCTGCCGCGAGCATCAACACTCATTGGACCGCATACATCAGTATGTATTATTTCCAATAAGTCAGTTGCTCGCTCCATAGTTCAGGAGAACGGAGTTTTTGTCATCTTGCCATGAGGCACGGTTCTCAAGAACCAAGTGATTCATATTCAAGTGATTCCAAAAGTCCATCAGTATGGAGTTTCTTCATGTGCTTTACACCGATATGACCTAAACGGCAGTGTCACAAATAAGTTGCACCATCATTATCAACTTTGCATCTTTTGGTTTCAACACTATGAACATGTGGATCATCACGAGCAAGATTCAATAAGTATAGACCACTGATAAGGGGTGCATGACCATAAAATATATTACTCATATAAATAGGACAACCATTATTCTCTGATTTAAATGAATAACCATCTTGCATCAAGCAAGATCCAGATATAATGTTCATGCTTAACGCTGGCATCAAATAACAATTATTCAGTTCTAATACTAATCCCGAAGGTAGATGTAGAGGTAGCGTGCCGACGGCGATCACATCGACTTTGGAACCATTTCCCACGCACATCGTCACCTTGTCCTTATCCAATCTTTGTTTAATGTGTAGTCCCTGTTTCGAGTTGCAAATATGAGCAATAGAACCAGTATCAAATACCCAGGTGCTACTACGAGTATTAGCAAGGTACACATCAAGAACATGTATATCAAATATACCTTTCACTTTGCCATCCTTCTTATCCGTCAAATACTTGAGGCAGTTCCGCTTCTAGTGACCAGTCCCTTTGCTGTAGAAGCACTCAGTCTCAGGCTTAGGTCCAGACTTGGGTTTCTTCTCTTGAGCAGCAACTTGTTTGCCGTTCTTCTTGAAGTTCCCCTTCTTCTTCCCTTTACCCTTTTTCTTGAAACTAGTGGTCTGATACGTCCATTTTGCATCATGCTTTTATATCAATACTTATTGCATTATGGGTTGTTATTACACATTATGTCACAATACTTATGCCTATTATCTCTTATTTTACAAGGTTTACATAAAGAGGGAGAATGCCGGCAGCTGGGTTTCTGGCTGGAAAAGGAGCAAATATTAGAGACCTATTCGGCATAGCTCCAAAAGTCCTAAAACTTCACGGATGATGTTTTCCAAATATATAAAAAACATTGACCACAAGAACTTCACCAGGGGGGCCACACCCTGCCCACGAGGGTGGGGGCGCGCCCCAACCCCCTGGGCATGCCCCCTACCTCGTGGGCCCCCTGGTGGCCCTCCGGTGACCATCTTTTGCTATATGGACTCTTTCGATGGAAAAATAATCATAAGCCATCTTCTCGGACGAAACTCTGCCGCCACGAGGCAGAACCTTGGGGGAGCCAATCTAGGGTTCTGGCGGGGCTGTTCTGCCGGGGAAACTTCCCTCCCGGAGGGGGAAATCATCGCCATCGTCATCACCAACGCTCCTCTCATCGGGAGAGGGAAATCTCCATCAACATCTTCATCAGCACCATCTCAGCTCAAAACCCTAGTTCATCTCTTGTATCCAATTCTTGTCTCCAAGTCCGGGATTGGTGCTAGTAGGTTGCTAGTAGTGTTAATTACTCCTTGTAATCGATGCTAGTTGGTTTAATTGGTGGAAGATCATATGTTCAGATCCTATATGCACATTAATACCCCTCTGATTATGAACATGTTTGTGCTTTGTGAGTAGTTACTTTTGTTCCTGAGGACATCCGAGAAGTCTTGCTATTAGTAGTCATGTGAATTTGGTATTCGTTCGATATTTTGATGAGATGTATGTTGTCTCTCCTCTAGTGGTGTTATGTGAACTTCGACTACATGACACTTCACCATTGTTTGGGCCTAGAGGAAGGCATTGGGAAGTAATAAGTAGATGATGGGATGCTAGAGTGATAGAAGCTTAAACCCTAGTTTATGCGTTGCTTCGTAAGGGGCTGATTTGGATCCATATGTTTCATGCTATGGTTAGATTTACCTAATACTTTTGTTGTATTTGCGGATGCTTGCAATAGAGGTTAATCATAAGTGGGATGCTTGTCCAAGTAAGGGCAGCACCCAAGCACCGGTCCACCCACATACCAAATTATCAAGGTACCAAACGCGAATCATATGAGCGTGATGAAAACTAGCTTGATGATATTCCCATGTGTCCTCGGGAGCGCTTTACATCATATAAGAGTTTGTCCAGGCTTGTACTTTGCTACAAAAGTATTGGGCCACCTCGCTTCACTTTATTTACTTTTGTTACTTGTTGCCCGTTACAAATTATCTTATCACAAAACTATCTGTTGCCACTTATTTCAGTACTTGCAGAGAATACCTTGTTGGAAACTGCTTATCATTTCCTTCTGCTCCTCGTTGGGTTGGACACTCTTACTTATCGAAAGGACTACGATAGATCCCCTATACTTGTGGGTCATTATGGTCTTGTTAACCATCAACACTTGATGCTCCTTCTTGATTTCTACCTCTGCAGCTTTCAGCATTGCGAAGAGCTCGGGAATTGTCTTATCCATCCCTTGCATATTATAGTTCATCACGAAGCTTTTGTAGCTCTGTGGCAGTGATTGAAGAACTCTATCAATGACACTATCATCAGGAAGATTAACTCCCAGTTGAGTCAAGTGGTTGTGGTACCCAGACATTCTGAGTATATGTTCACTGACGGAACTATTCTCCTCCATCTTGTAGTTATAGAACTTATTGGAGACTTCATATCTCTCAATCCGGGCATTTGCTTGAAATATTAACTTCAACTCCTGGAACATCTCATATGATCCATGACATTCAAAACGTCGTTGAAGTCCCGGTTCTAAGCCGTAAAGCATGGCACACTGAACTATCGAGTAGTCATCAACACGTGTCTGCCAGCTAGTCACAATACTTGCAGTTGCTGGCGCGGGTGGTACACCTAACGGTGCTTCGAGGACGCAATTCTTCTGTGCAGCAATGAGGATAATCCTCAAGTTACGGACCCAGTCCGTGTAGTTGCTGCCATCATCTTTCAACTTAGCTTTCTCTAGGAACGCATTAAAATTCAAAGGTACGGTAGCACAGGCCATTGATCTACAACAACATAGACATGCAAAATACTATCAGGTGCTAAGTTCATGATATATTAAAGTTCAATTAATCACATTACTAAAGAACTCCCACTTAGATAGACATCCCTCTAGTCATCTAAATGATCATGTGATCCAAATCAACCAAACCATGTCCGATCATCACGTGAGATGGAGTAGTTTTGAATGGTGAACATCACTATGTTGATCATATCTACTATATGATTCACGCTCGATCTTTCGATCTCATTGTTCCGAGGCCATATATGCATATGCTAGGCTCGTCAAGTTTAACCTGAGTATTCCGCATGTGCAAAACTGGCTTGCGCCCGTTGTATGTGAACGTAGAGCTTATCAGACCCGATCATCACGTGGTGTCTCGACACGACGAACTGTAGCAACGGTGCATACTCAAGGGAGAACACTTATACCTTGAAATTTAGTAAGGGATCATCTTATGATGCTACCGTTGTTCTAAGCAAAATAAGATGCATAAAAGGATAAACATCACATGCAATCATAATATGTGACATGATATGGCCATCATCATGTTGTGCTCATGATCTCCATCACCGAAGCATCTTCATGATCTCCATAGTCACCGGTGCGCCACCTTGATCACCATCGTGGTGTCGTTGTCGTCTCGCCAAAGTTGCTTCCACGACTATCGCTACCGCCTAGTGATAAAGTAAAGCAATTACATGGCGATTGCATTGCATAAGGCTCCTTCTAGTTGCCGATAACTTTACAAAACATGATCATCTCATACAACAACTTATAGCTCATCATGTCTTGACCATATCATATCAAAAAGCATACCCTGCAAAAACAAGTTAGACGTCCTCTACTTTGTTGTTGCAAGTTTTATGTGGCTGCTACGGGCTTCTAGCAAGAACCATTCTTACCTACGCATAACCACAATGATTTTTTGTCAAGTCTGCTGTTTTAACCTTCAACAAGGACCAGGCATAGCCGCACTCGATTCAACTAAAGCTGGAGAAACAGACACCCACCAGCCACCTGTGTGTGAAGCACGTCGGTAGAACCAGTCTCGCGTAAGCGTACGCGTAATGTTGGTTGATAACCCACAAGTATAGGGGATCGCAACAGTTTTCGAGGGTAGAGTATTCAACCCAAATTTATTGATTTGACAAAAGGGGAGCCAAAGAATATTCTCAAGTATTAGCAGCTGAGTTGTCAATTCAACCACACCTAGAAACTTAATATCTGCAGCAAAGTGTTTAGTAGCAAAGTAATATGATAGTAGTGGTAATGGTAGCAAAAGGTAACAGTAGTAAAAGTAATGTTTTTGGTATTTTGTAGTGATGATAGCAATAGCAACGGGAAAGTAAATAAGCTAAGAACAATATATGGAAAGCTCGTAGGCAATGGATCGGTGATGGAGAATTATGCCGGATGCGGTTCATCATGTAACAGTCATAACCTAGGGTGACACAGAACTAGCTCCAGTTCATTGATATAATGTAGGCATGTATTCCGAACATAGTCATACGTGCTTATGGAAAAGAAATTGCATGACATCTTTTGTCCTACCCTCCCATGGCAGCGGGGTCCTTACGGAAACTAAGGGATATTAAGGCCTCCTTTTAATAGAGAACCGGAACAAAGCATTAAAACATAGTGAATACATGAACTCCTCAAACTACGGTCATCATCGGTAAGTATCCCGATTATTGTCACTTCGGGGTTAACGGATCATAACACATAATAGGTGACTATAGACTTGCAAGATAGGATCAAGAACACTCATATATTGATGAAAACATAATAGGTTCAGATCTGAAATCATGGCACTCAGGCCCTAGTGACAAGAATTAAGCATAGCAAAGTCATAGCAACATCAATCTCAGAACATAGTGGATAGTAGGGATCAAACCCTAACAAAACTAACTCGATTACATGATAGATCCCATCCAACCCATCACCGTCCAGCAAGCCAATGATGGAATTACTCACGCATGGCGGTGAGCATCATGAAATTGGTGATGGAGGATGGTTGATGATGACGATGGCGACGGATTCCCCTCTCCGGAGCCCCGAACGGACTCCAGATCAGCCCTCCCGAGAGGTTTTAGGGCTTGGAGGAGGCTCCGTATCATAAAACGCGATGATTTCTTCTCTTTGATTTTTTTCTCCCCGAAACACAATATATGGAGTTGGAGTTGGAGTCGGAGAGGCAACATGGGGCCCATGTGGTTGGGGCGCGCCCCCCACCCTCGTGGAGAGGTGGTGGGCCCCCTGGCCTTCATCTTTTGTAGGTATTTTTCATATTTTCTGAAAAGTTGCTCCGTGAAGTTTCAGGTCATTCCGAGAACGTTTGTTTCTGCACATAAATAACATCGTGGTAATTCTGCTGAAAACAGCGTCAGTCCGGGTTAGTTCCATTCAAATCATGCAAGTTAGATTCCAAAACAAGGGCAAAATTGTTTGGAAAAGTAGATACGGCGGAGATGTATCAACTCCCGCAAGCTTAAACCTTTACTTGTCCTCAAGCAATTCAGTTGATAAACTGAAAGTGATAAAGAAAAACTTTTACAAACTCTGTTTGCTCTTGTTGTTGTAAATATGTAAAGCCAGCATTCAAGTTTTCAGCAAAGACTATAACTAACCACATTCACAATAACGCATAGGTCTCAAGTTTACTCATATCAATGGCATAATCAACTATCGAGCCATAGTAATAAATCTCGGATCACAACACTTTCTCAAAACAATCATAATAGGATATAACAAGATGGTATCTCGCTAGCCCTTTCTGAGACCGCAAAACATAAATGCAGAGCACCTTCAAAGACCAAGGACTGACTAGACATTGTAATTCATGGTAAAAGAGATCCAGTCATACTCAATGTAAACTAACAGTAATGAATGCAAATGAGAGCGGTGCTCTCCAACTTGTGCTTTTTAATAAGAGGATGATGACTCAGCATAAAATTAAATAGATAGGCCCTTCGCAGAGGGAAGCAGGGATTTGTAGAGGTGCCGGAGCTCGGTTTTGAAACAGAGGTGAATAATATTTTGAGAGGTATACTTTTATTGTCAACATAACAACCAAGAGATGGTGATATCTTCCATGCTACACACATTATAGGCGGTTCCCAAACAGAATGGTAAAGTTTATACTCCCCCTTCCACCAACAAGCATCAATCCATGGCTTGCTCGAAACAACGAGTGCCTCCAACTAACAAGAGTCCCAGGGGGAGTTTTGCTTGCAATTATTTTGATTTAGTTTGCATAAATCATGGGACTGGGCATCCCGGTGACCAGCCATTTATCTCATGAGTGAGGAGCGGAGTCCACTCCTCTTGAGAATAACCCGCCTAACATGGAAGATACAGACAGCCCTAGTTGATACATGAGCTATTCGAGCATACAAAACAGGATAATTATTTGAACATTTAGAGTTTGGCACATACAAATTTACTTGGAACGGCATGTAGATATCGTATATAGGTAGGTATAGTGGACTCATGTGGAATAACTTTGGGGTTTAAGGGATTGGATGCACAAGCAGTATTCCCGCTTAGTACAAGTGAAGGCTAGCAAAAGACTAGGAAGCGACCAGCTAGAGAGCGACAACAGTCATGGACATGCATTAAAATTAATCAACACTGAATGCAAGCATGAGTAGGATATAATCCACCATGAACATAAACATCGTGAAGGCTATGTTGATTTTGTTTCAACTACATGCGTGAACATGTGCCAAGTCAAGTCACTTAAATCATTCAGAGGAGGATACCACCCTATCATACCACATCATAACCATTTTAATAGCATGTTGGCATGCAAGGTAAACCATTATAACTCATAGCTAATCAAGCATGGCATAAGAAACTATGATATCTAGTTGTCATTGCAAACATGTTTATCCATAATAGGCTGAATCAGGAATGATGAACTAATCATATTTACAAAAACAAGAGAGGTCGAGTTCATACCATCTTTTCTCATCTCAGTCAGTCCATCATATATCATCATAATTGCCTTTCACTTGCACGATCAAATGATGTGAATAATAATAATAGTGCACGTGCATTGGACTAAGCTGGAATCTGCAGGCATTCAACAAACAGGAGAAGACAAGGCAATATGGGCTCTTTTGTCAGATAAACAATAATGCATATAAGAGCCACTCCGAGAATTTAATTATGGTCTTCTACTATCGACCCCCAAAGAAAAGAAAAGAAATAAAACTATTTACACGGGAGAGCTCCCAACAAGTAAAAGAAGAACAGGAAATCTTTTTGGGTTTTCTTTTTAATTACTACTACAAGCATGGAATTAAACTGATTAAAAGCTACAAGTATTTTTTTGTTTTTCTTAAGGTTTATTAAACACACAAGAAGAAAGCATAAAAAGGAAAATAAACTAGCATGGATGATACAATGAAAAGTATGAGCACAGACATCTATCAATGAGTGTGTGAACATAAATGTAATGTCGGTGGGAAATACGTACTCCCCCAAGCTTAGGCTTTTGGCCTAAGTTGGCCTATGGCCACGGCTAGCCTGGCGGATATCCATAATAGTAGTTGGGGTCGTACTGAGAAGAAGAAGAGGAAGACTCCGATTGCCATTTGCTGACAATCATCTCCGGATCCCACTGATAATTAGACTGTCGTGAAGGATCAACTTGTGGTTCCGGCTCTGGCTCCACGACTAGTGCAGGGTTCCGGTAGGCGTGAATAGCCTTCAACGGAACAAGGTACTGGCCTATAGATAAATCAAACAAAGAAGGAGCGGGCAGGGTAATAGTCTCAGGATGATGTTTATTAAAGAACAATTGATATTTAAGCTCTCCTTCCCTATTCTTAACAATAAAATCATGTGCCACCATACTTTTATAATATAGATAAACACGAGGCAGCACCTTTTCTTCCTTCTCATAATGCCTAATAGGTATGTTAAAATGTACAGCTAGGCGTGAAGCATAGATGCCTCCAAAGATGGGGCCCTTTGCACGGTTCAGACTTAACCGTTTGGCAATAATGTCACCCATACTAACAGAGTTATCACCGTATAAACCATGGAGCAAAATAATAATATCAGGGATACTAAGGTTTCCACAGTTTCCGTGACCAATTAAGCGACGACTAGCAAATAATGCATAATAACGTAAAACAGGAAAATGTATGAGAGTGATTCGTGCATCGGAAACCTTCCTTGTTTCCCCTACAGTGATAGTATAAATAAAACCCTCCACATCATCGCGATGTGGTTCTTCTGTCTTGCCCTCAAAAGGGACTAAACAAACCCGACAAAAATCATAAAGTGACATCTCCTTATGCTCATCATATAAATAAAACTCCACCGTAGGTGGTGAGCTCCTAGAATGGAAATGGAAGTTTTGCACAAAGATATTTGTGAGTAAGAGATACTGATCGCATTGGTCATGGAGGAAAGCGGTAAGGCCTGCATTCTTAGCCAATTCATGAAAATCTTCATAAATCCCGGGTGCTCTCAAGAAATCCTCGGAAAGCCACTCACATGCCCGAACCTCCGCGGTGCGCGACAGATTATACTTAGGCTTCGGTGCCTTTTCCTTCGAGCTTTGGCTCGATGAGCCCCTCAAAAGTCTCCTCATCATTTTCTGAAAAATTCTGAAATTTTTAGTAACTTCAAAATAAAGGTGAACCAAACTCAATAATATTGATAGCAACTACTCCTACAAGTGCCTAGGGCCTATATCATGCATAAAAACTACTTTGAACCATATAAATTTGACGTGCAAGCTCAAGAACAGGGTCACCTAAGCAGCAAAAATTTGCAATGAATAAAGCACTAGAACAAAAACTAATTGGACCAATGGAGGAGTCACATACCAAGGAACAATCTCCCCAAGCAGTTTTGTGAGAGGTGCTTTGAGCAAGGAGATCGAAAATGGCAGCAAAGTGAGCTAGAACTTGTGCTTGAGCTAGATATTCGTGTTTGGGGGAGGAAGAAGGAGTGTATGGGTGAAAGGATAAGTGGAGCATGGCCACCGTGGGCCCACGAGGCAGGGGGCGCACCCAGGGGGTAGGGCACGCCCTCCACCCTCGTGGGCAGGTGGTTGACCCCCCTGCTGTGTTCTTAGTGCCAAATATTCTCAAATATTCTAGAAAAAATCATATTTAAATTTTAGGGCATTTGGAGAACTTTTATTTTTGAGGTATTTTTATATTGCACGGATAATCAAATAACAGACAGAATAATATTTATTTTCATTTTACTTAACATAACTAACATAAAGTAAAAGTGGGGTACAGAAGGTTGTGCCTTCTAGTTTCATCCATCTCATGATCATCAAAAGGAATCCACTAACAAGGTTGATCAAGTCTTGTTAACGAGCCCATTCCGAACAACATAGAACCAGAGAAATTTCGAATAACACTATGTTACCTCAACAGGGATATGCACATCCCCAATAATAAGAGTATCGTATTTCTTCTTGACAGTAGGAAGAGGAAATTCAAAACCTCCAAATATAATCGATGGAATATTTCCAATAGAGTTGATACTATGAACTTGAGGTTGTTTCCTTGGAAAGTGTACCCTATGCTCATTACCATTAACATGAAAAGTGACATTGCCTTTAGTGCAATCAATAACAGCCCCTGCAGTATTCAAAAAGGGTCTTCCAAGAATACTAGAGATACTATCGTCCTCGGGAATATCAAGAATAACAAAGTCCATTAAAATAGTAACGTTTGCAACTACAACAGGCACATCCTCACAAATACCGACAGGTATAGCAGTTGATTTATCAGCCATTTGCAAAGATATTTCAGTAGGTGTCAACTTATTCAAATCAAGACTACGATATAAAGCAGTTTTAACATAGTTTCTTTTAATGGAGCATGGTATAGTTGGTACACCGGGATCTCCAAGTTTCTTTGGTATTCCACCCTTAAAAGTATAATTAGCAAGCATGGTGGAAATTTCAGCTTCCGGTATCTTTCTTTTATTTGTAATTATATCTTTCATGTACTTAGCATAAGGATTGGTTTTGAGCATATCAGTTAATCGCATACGCAAAAAGATAGGTCTAATCATTTCAGCAAAGCGCTCAAAATCCTCATCATCCTTTTTCTTGGATGGTTTGGGAGGAAAAGGCATGGGTTTCTGAACCCAAGGCTCTCTTTCTTTACCATGTTTCCAAGCAACAAAGTCTTTCTTATCATAACGTTGAATCTTTGATTGTGGGTTATCAAGATCAACAACAGGTTCAATTTCTATATCATTATCATTACTAGGTTGAGCATCATTATGAACATTATTATTAACATTACCACTAGTCTCAGGTTCATTACCAGATTGAGTTTCAGCATCAGAAATAGAAATATCATTTGGATTCTCAGGTGTTTCAACAATAGGATCACTAGAAGCATGCAAAGTCCTATCATTTTTCTTTTTCTTCTTTTTAGACGAACTAGGTGCATCTATATTATTTCTCTGAGAATCTTGCTCAATTCTCTTAGGATGGCCTTCAGGATAAAAAGGTTCCTTAGTCATTTTACCACCTCTAGTCATAACTCTAACAGCATTACCATTATCTTTACTATTCAATTCATTGAGCAAATCATTTTGAGCTTTAAGTACTTGTTCTACCTAAGTGGTAACCATAGAAGCATGTTTACTAATAAGTTTAAGTTCACCTTTAACATTAGCTATATAATCACCCCAAGTGTTCAAGCATATTTGAATTGTATTTCAATTGTCTACCAAAATAAGCATTAAAATCTTCTTGTTTAGCCATAAATTTATCAAACTCATCTAAGCATGGGCTAGCAAACTTAGTAAATGGGATTACAGCTTTATCATATCTATAGAGAGAACTTACCTTTACTACCTGTGTCGGGTTATCAAGACCATGAGTTTCTTCAATAGGAGAAGGATTTGGATTATATGTTTCTTCAAGAGGCGGTAAATTAAGACCATGTATTTCTTCAATAGGAGGTAAATTCTTAACATCTTCAGCTTTAATACCCTTTTCTTTCATAGATTTCTTTGCCTCTTGCATATCTTCAGGACTGAGAAATAGAATACCCCTCTTCTTTGGAGTTGGTTTAGGAATAGGCTTAGGAATTGGCTCCAGAGGTGTACAATTATTTTCATTTGTCAACATATTATCCAATAGAAT
Organism: Triticum urartu; assembly: GCF_056163025.1. NCBI lineage: Eukaryota > Viridiplantae > Streptophyta > Magnoliopsida > Poales > Poaceae > Triticum > Triticum urartu. The sequence goes on from NC_141879.1 coordinate 17,838,483, forward strand.
TTCAGCTTCATCCGGTGTTCTTTCCCTAAAAAGAGAACCAGCACAACTATACAGGTAATCTCTGGAGGCATCGGTTAGTCCATTATAAAAGATATCAAGTATTTCATTTTTCTTAAGAAGATGATCAGGCAAAGCATTAAGTAATTGGAGAAGCCTCCCCCAAGCTTGTGGGAGACTCTCTTCTTCAATTTGCACAAAATTATATATATCCCTTAAAGCAGCTTGTTTCTTATGAGCAGGAAATATTTAGCAGAGAAGTAATAAATCATATCCTGCGGACTACGCACATAACCAGGATCAAGAGAATTAAACCATATCTTAGCATCACCCTTTAATGAGAACAGAAATATTTTAAGGATGTAAAAGTAACGAGTTCTCTCGTGTTTAGTGAACAGGGTGGCTATATCATTCAATTTAGTAAGATGTGCCACAACAGTTTCAGATTCATAGCCATGAAAAGGATCAGATTCAACCAAAGTAATTATATCAAGATCAACAGAGAATTCATAATCCTTATCAGTAACAAAGATAGGTGAAATAGCAAAAGCAGGGTCAGGTTTCATTCTAGCATTTAGAGATTGCTTACTCCATTTAGGTAATAGCCTTTTGAGTTCATTTCTAATTTTGCAAGCTAAAATAGCTAAAGAAGCTTCTTGATCAAAAACATAATCCTTAGGAATAACAAGTGATTCTTCATCATCACTTTCATCAGTATCATCAGATTCAATATTTTCAATCTCTCTAGCCCTAGCAAGTTGTTTATCAAGAAAATCACTAAGTGGTACAGTAGTATCAGGCATAGAGCTAGTTTCATCATAAGTATCATGCATAACAGAAGTGGCATCATTAATAACATGCGACATATCAGAACGAATAGCAAAAGCAGGTGCACGTGTCACAAGCTTACTCAAAACAGAAGGTGGATCAAGTGCAGAGCTAGATGGTAGTTCCTTACCTCCCCTCGTAGTTGAGGGATAGATCTTGGTTTTTGGATCTCTCAAGTTCTTCATAATGATAAGCAGATATATATCCCAAGTGACTCAAAGAATAGAGCTATGCTCCCCGGCAACAGCGCCAGAAAATAGTCTTGATAACCCACAAGTATAGGGGATCGCAACAGTTTTTGAGGGTAGAGTATTCAACCCAAATTTATTGATTCGACACAAGGGGAGCCAAAGAATATTCTCAAGTATTAGCTGCTGAGTTGTCAATTCAACCACACCTAGAAACTTAATATCTGCAGCAAAGTGTTTAGTAGCAAAGTAATATGATAGTAGTGGTAATGGTAGCAAAAGGTAACAGTAGTAAAAGTAATGTTTTTTGGTATTTTGTAGTGATGATAGCAATAGCAACGGGAAAGTAAATAAGCTAAGAACAATATATGGAAAGCTCGTAGGCAATGGATCGGTGATGGAGAATTATGCCGGATGCGGTTCATCATGTAACAGTCATAACCTAGGGTGACACAGAACTAGCTCCAGTTCATTGATATAATGTAGGCATGTATTCCGAACATAGTCATACGTGCTTATGGAAAAGAAATTGCATGACATCTTTTGTCCTACCCTCCCATGGCAGCGGGGTCCTTACAGAAACTAAGGGATATTAAGGCCTCCTTTTAATAGAGAACCGGAACAAAGCATTAACACATAGTGAATACATGAACTCCTCAAACTACGGTCATCACCGGTAAGTATCCCAATTATTGACACTTCGGGGTTAACGGATCATAACACATAATAGGTGACTATAGATGCTATGTCTTGAGCTTGCGTTGGTTTTCCCCGAAGAGGAAGGGATGATGCAGCAGAGTAGCGTAAGTATTTCCCTCAGTTTTTGAGAACCAAGGTATCAATCCAGTAGGAGCCCACGCTCAAGTCCCTCGTACCTGCACAAAGTGATAGCTACTCGCAACCAACGCTATTAGGGGTTGTCAAGCCCTTCACGGTCACTTACGAGAGTGAGATCTGATAGATAGAATATTTTTGGTATTTTTGATATAAAGATGCAAAGTAAAAATTAAAAGCAAAGTAAATAGCAAAATAATATAAAAGTAATGGAGATTGATATGATGAGAATAGACCCGGGGGCCATAGGTTTCACTTGTGGCTTCTCTCAAGAGCATAAGTATTCTACGGTGGGTGAACAAATTACTGTTGAGCAATTGATAGAATTGTGCATAATTATGAGAATATCTAGGCATGATCATGTATATAGGCATCACATCCGTGACAAGTAGATCGAAACGATTCTGCATCTACTACTATTACTCCACTCATCGACCGCTATCCAGCATGCATCTAGAGTATTAAGTTAAAAACAGAGTAACGCCTTAAGCAAGATGACATGATGTAGAGAGATAAATTCATGCAATATGAAATAAACCCCATCTTGTTATCCTCGATGGCAACGATACAATACGTGCCTTGCTTCCCCTTCTATCACTGGGTAAGGACACCGCAAGATCGAACCCAAAGCTAAGCACTTCTCCCATGGCAAGAACTACCAATCTAGTTGGCCAAACCAAACGGATAATGCGAAGAGACTTGCAAAGATAACCAATCATGCATAAAATAATTCAGAGAAGATTCAAATATTATTCATAGATAGACTTGATCATAAACCCACAATTCATCAGTCTCAACAAACATACCGCAAAAAGAAGATTACATTGAATAGATCTCCACAAGAGAGGGGGAGAACTTTGTATTGAGATTCAATGATAGAGAAGAAGCCATCTAGCTACTAACTATGGACTCGAAGGTCTGAGGTTAACTACTCACACTTCATCGGAGGGGCTAGGATGATGTAGAAGCCCCCCGTGATGACGGCCCTCTTCCGGCGGAGCTCCGGAACAGGCCCCAAGATGGGATCTCGTGGATACAGAAAGTTGTGGCTGTGGAATTAGGTTTTTGGCTCCTCCCCTGATCGTTTGGGGTACGTGTGTATATATAGGAGGAAGGAGTGCATCGGTGGAGCATCGTGGGGCCCACGAGGCAGGGGGCGCGCCCCCCACCCTCGTGACCACCTCTTTGATCCCTTGCAGTAGGGTCCAAGTCTCCTGGATCACGCTCGGTGAGAAAATCACGTTTCCGAAGATTTTATTCCGTTTGGACTCCGTTTGATATTTTGTTTATCCGAAACACTGAAATAGGCAAAAAAAACAGCAATTCTGAGTTGGGCCTCCGGTTAATAGGTTAGTCCCAAAAATAATATAAAAGTGGAAAATAAAGCCCAATATAGTCCAAAACAGTAAATAATATAGCATGGAGCAATCAAAAATTATAGATACGTTGGAGACGTAGCAGGCATCCCCAAGCTTAATTCCTGCTCGTCCTCGAGTAGGTAAATGATAAAAAGGGAATTTTTGATGCGGAGTGCTACTTGGCATAATTTCAATGCAAATCTTCTTAATTGTGGTATGAATATTCAGATTAGAAAGATTCAAGACAAAAGTTTATATTGACATAGAAAATAATAATACTTCTAGCATAATAACAAAGCAATTATGTCTTCTCAAAATAACATGGCCAAAGAAAGTTATCCCTACAAAATCATATAGTCTGGCTATGCTCCATCTTCCCCACACAAAGTATTTAAATCATGCACAACCCCGATGACAAGCCAAGCAATTGTTTCATACTCTAACTTTTTCAAAACTTTTTCAATCTTCACGCAATACATGAGCGTGAGCCATGGATATAGCACTATAGGTGGAATAGAATGGTGGTTGTGGAGAAGACAAAAAGGAGAAGATAGTCTCACATCAACTAGGCGTATCAACGGGCTATGGAGATGCCCATCAATAGATATCAATGTGAGTGAGTAGAGATTGCCATGCAACGGATGCACTAGAGCTATAAATGTATGAAAGCTCAACAAAAGAAACTAGTGGGTGTGCATCCAACTTGCTTGCTCATGAAGACCTAGGGCAATTTGAGGAAGCCCATCATTGGAATATACAAGCCAAGTTCTATAACGTAAAATTCCCACTAGTATATGAAAGTGACAATATATGAGACTCTCTATATGAAGAACATGGTGCTACTTTGAAGCACAAGTGTGGAAAAAGGATAGTAGCATTGCCCCTTTTTTTTATTTTTTGGGCCTTCTTTTTTTCTTTGGCCTTCCCTTTTTTTTGGGAGAATGCTCTATTGAATGATGATCATCACACTTCTATTTATTTACAACTCGATACTAAAACAAAGTATGAATCTATATGAATGCCTCCGGCGGTGTACCGGGATATGCAATGAATCACAAGTGACAAGTATGAAAGAATTATGAACGATGGCTTTGCCACAAATACTATGTCAACTACATGATCATGATAAGCAATATGACAATGATGGATGTGTCATGATGAACTAGATGGTGGAAAGTTGCATGGCAATATTGTTGGGTTTCGTAGTAATTTCAAAAAAATTCCTACGCACACGCAAGATCATGTGATGCATAGAAACGAGGGGGAGAGTGTTGTCTACGTACCCAACACAGACCGACTGCGGAAGCGATGACACGACGTAGAGGAAGTAGTCGTACGTCTTCACGATCCAACCGATCAAGCACCGAAACTACGGCACCTCCGAGTTCGAGCACACGTTCAGCTCGATGACGATCCCCGGACTCCGATCCAGCAGAGTGTCGGGGAAGAGTTCCGTCAGCACGACTGCGTGGTGACGATCTTGATGTACTACAGCAGCAGGGCTTCGCCTAAACTCCGCTACAGTATTATCGAGGAATATGGTGGCAGGGGGCACCGCACACGGCTAAGGAATAGATCACGTGGATCAACTTGTGTGTTCTAGGGTGCCTCTACCTCAGTATATAAAGGAGCCAAGGGGGGAGGGGGGCGCCGGCCAGGGAGAGGGCGCAGGAGGAGTCCTACTCCTTCCGGGAGTAGGACTCCCCCCCCAATCCTATTCCAACTAGGATTCCCAAGGGGGAAAGGGGGAGAAGGGTGGCCGGCCACCTCTCCTAGTCCTAATAGGACTAGGGGAGGGGGGGAGGTGCGCAGCCCCCTTGGGCTGCCCTTTTCTTCTTTCCACTAAGGCCCATGAAGGCCCATATGGCTCCCGGGGGGTTCCGGTAACCTCCCGGTAATCCGGTAAAATCCCGATTTCACCCGGAACACTTCCGATGTCCAAACATAGGCTTCCAATATATCAATCTTTACGTCTCGACCATTTCGAGACTCCTCGTCATGTCCGTGATCACATCCGGGACTCCGAACAACCTTCGGTACATCAAAATGCATAAACTCATAATGTAACTGTCATCGTAACCTTAAGCGTGCAGACCCTACGGGTTCGAGAACAATGTAGACATGACCGAGACACGTCTCCGGTCAATAACCAATAGCGGGACCTGTATGCCCATATTGGCTCCTACATATTCTATGAAGATCTTTATCGGTCAGACCGCATAACAACATACGTTGTTCCCTTTGTCATCGGTATGTTACTTGCCCGAGATTCGATCGTCGGTATCCAATACCTAGTTCAATCTCGTTACCGGCAAGTCTCTTTACTCGTTCCGTAATACATCATCTCACAACTAACATATTAGTTGTAATGCTTGCAAGGCTTATGTGATGTGTATTACCGAGAGGGCCCAGAGATACCTCTCCGACAATCGGAGTGACAAATCCTAATCTCGAAATACGCCAACCCAACATCTACCTTTGGAGACACCTGTAATGCTCCTTTATAATCACCCAGTTACGTTGTGACGTTTGGTAGCACCCAAAGTGTTCCTCCGGTAAATGGGAGTTGCATAATCTCATAGTCATAGGAACATGTATAAGTCATGAAGAAAGCAATAGCAACATACTAAACGATCGGGTGCTAAGCTAATGGGTCATGTCAATCATATCATTCAACTAATGATGTGACCTCGTTAATCAAATAACAACTCATTGTTCATGGTTAGGAAACATAACCATCTTTGATTAACGAACTAGTCAAGTAGAGGCATACTAGTGACACTTTGTTTGTCTATGTATTCACACATGTATTATGTTTCCGGTTAATACAATTCTAGCATGAATAATAAACATTTATCATGATTATAAGGAAATAAATAATAACTTTATTATTGCCTCTAGGGCATATTTCCTTCAGTCTCCCACTTGCACTAGAGTCAATAATCTAGATTACACTGTAATGAATCTAACACCCATGGAGCTTTGGTGCTGATCATGTTTTGCTCGTGGAAGAGGATCTTAGTCAACGGGTCTGCCACATTTAGATCCGCATGTATTTTGCAAATTTCTATGTCAACAATGCTCTGCATGGAGCTACTCTAGCTAATTGCTCCCACTTTCAATATGTATCTAGACCGAGACTTAGAGTCATCTAGATTAGTGTCAAAACTTACATCGGCGTAACCCTTTACGACGAACCTTTTTCACTTCCATAATCGAGAAACATATCCTTATTCTACTAAGGATAATTTTGACCGCTGTCCAGTGATCTACTCCTAGATCACTATTGTACTCCCTTGCCAAACTCAGTGGTAGGGCATACAATAAATCTGGTATACAGCATGGCATACTTTATAGAACCTACGACTAAGGCATAGGGAATGACTTTCATTCTCTTTCTATTTTCTGCCGTGATCGGGCTTTGAGTCTTACTCAACTTCACACCTTGTAACACAGGCAAGAACTCTTTCTTTGACTGTTCCATTTTGAACTACTTCAAAATCTTGTCAAGGTATGTACTCATTGGAAAAACTTATCAAGCGTCTTGATCTATCTCTATAGATCTTGAAGCTCAATATGTAAGCAGCTTCACCGAAGTCTTTCTTTGAAAAACTCCTTTCAAACACTCCTTTTATGCTTTACAGAATAATTCTACATTATTTCCGATCAACAATATGTCATTCACATATACTTATCAGAAATGTTGTAGTGCTCCCACTCACTTTCTCGTAAATACAGGCTTCACTGCAAGTCTTTATAAAATTATATGCTTTGATCAACTCATCAAAGCGTATATTCCAACTCCGAGATGCTTGCACCAGTCCACAGATGGATCGCTGGAGCTTGCACACTTTGTTAGCTCCCTTTGGATCGACAAAACCTTCCGGTTGCATCATATACAACTCTTCTTCCAGAAATCCATTCAGGAATGCAGTTTTGACATCCATCTGCCAAATTTCATAATCATAAAATGCGGCAATTGCTAACATGATTCGGACGGACTTAAGCATCGCTACGGGTGAGAAGGTCTCATCGTAGTCAATCCCTTGAACTTGCTGAAAACCTTTCACGACAAGTCGAGCTTTGTAGACAGTAACATTACCATCAGCGTCAGTCTTCTTCTTAAAGATCCATTTATTTTCAATTGCTTGCCGATCATTGGGCAAGTCAACCAAAGTCCATACTTTGTTCTCATACATGGATCCCATCTCAGATTTCATGGCTTCAAGCCATTTTGCGGAATCTGGGCTCACCATCGCTTCTTCATAGTTCGTAGGTTCATCATGATCTAGTATCATGACTTCCAGAACAGGATTACCGTACCACTCTGGTGCGGATCTTACTCTGGTTGATCTACGAGGTTCAGTAGTATCTTGATCTGAAGTTTCATGATCATTATCATTGGCTTCCTCACTAACTGTTGTAGGTGTCACTGAAACAGTTTTCTATGATGTACTACTTTCCAGTAAGGGAGCAGGTACAGTTACCTCATCAAGTTCTACTTTCCTCCCACTCACTTCTTTCGAGAGAAACTCCTTCTCTAGAAAGGATCCATTCTTGGCAACGAATGTCTTGCCTTCGGATCTGTGATAGAAGGTGTACCCAACAGTTTCCTTTGGGTATCCTATGAAGACACATTTCTCCGATTTGGGTTCAAGCTTATCAGGTTGAAGCTTTTTCACATAAGCATCGCAGCCCCAAACTTTAAGAAACGACAACTTTGGTTTCTTGCCAAACCACAGTTCATAAGGCGTCGTCTCAACGGATTTTGATGGTGCCCTATTTAACGTGAATGCAGCTGTCTCTAATGCATAACCCCAAAACGATAGTGGTAGATCGGTAAGAGACATCATAGATCGCACCATATCTAATAAAGTACGGTTATGATATTCGGGCACACCATTATGTTGTGGTGTTCCAGGTGGCATGAGTTTGTGAAACTATTCCACATTGTTTTAATTGAAGACCAAACTCGTAACTCAAATATTTTACCTCTGCGATCATATCGTAGAATCTTTTATTTTCTTGTTACGATGGTTCTCCACTCCACTCTGAAATTCTTTGAACTTTTCAAATGTTTCAGACCTTTGTTTCATCAAGTAGATATACTCATATCTGCTCAAATCATTTGTGAAGATCAGAAAATAATGATACCTATCGCGAGCCTCAATATTCATCGAACCACATACATCAGTATGTATGATTTTAACAAATCTGTTGCTTGCTCCATTGTTCCGAAGAACAGAGTCTCAGTCATCTTGCCCATGAGGCATGGTTCGCAAGCATCAACTGATTCATAATCAAGTGATTCCAAAAGCCCATCAGCATGGAGTTTCTTCATGCGCTTTACACCAATATGACCTAAACGGCAGTGCTACAAATAAGTTGCACTATCATTATTAACTTTGCATCTTTTGGTTTCAATATTATGATTATGTGTATCACTACGATCGAGATCCAATGAACTATTTTCATTGGGTGTGTAACCATATAAGGTATTATTCATGTAAACAGAATAACAATTTATTCTCTTACTTAAATGAATAACCGTATTACAATAAACATGATCAATTCATGCTCAACGCAAACACCAAATAACACTTATTTAGGTTCAACACTAATCCCGAAAGTATAGGGAAATGTGCGATGATGATCATATATATCTTGGAACCACTTCCAACACACATCGTCACTTCACCCTTAACTAGTCTCTGTTCATTCTGCAACTCCTGTTTCGAGTTACTACTCTTAGCAACTAAACTAGTATTAAATACTGAGGGGTTGCTATAAATACTAGTAAAGTACACATTAATAACATGTATATCAAATATACTTATGTTCACTTTGCCATCCTTCTTATCCGCCAAATACTTGGGGCAGTTCCGCTTCCAGTAACCAGTCCCTTTGCAGTAGAAGCACTTAGTCTCAGGCTTAGGACCAGACTTGGGCTTCTTCACTTGAGCAGCAACTTGCTTGCCGTTCTTCTTGAAGTTCCCCTTCTTCCCTTTGCCCTTTTCTTGAAACTAGTGGTCTTGTCTACCATCAACACTTGATGTTTTTCTCGATTTCTACCTTCGTCAATTTCCGCATTACGAAGAGCTTGGGAATCGTTTCCGTTATCCCTTGCATATCATAGTTCATCACAAAGTTCTACTAACTTGGTGATGGTGACTAGAGAATTCTGTCAATCACTATCTTATCTGGAAGATTAACTCCCACTTGATTCAAGCGATTGTTGTACTAAGACAATCTGGGCACATGCTCACTAGTTGAGCGATTCTCCTCCATCTTTTAGCTATAGAACTTGTTGGAGACTTTCATATCTCTCAACTCGGGTATTTGCTTGAAATATTAACTTCAACTCCTGAAACATCTCATATGCTCCATGACGTTCAAAACGTCTTTGAAGTCCCGATTCTAAGCCATTAAGCATGGTGCACTAAACTATCAAGTAGTCATCATGTTTAGCTAGCCAAACGTTCATAACGTCAGCATCCGCTCCTGCAATAGGTCTGTCACCTAGCGGTGCATCAAGGACATAATTCTTCTGTGCAGCAATGAGGATAAACCTCAGATCACGGATCCAATCCGCATCATTGCTACTAACATCTTTCAACACAATTTTTCTCTAGGAACATATCAAAATAAACATATGAAAGCAACAACGCAAGCTATTGATCTACAACATAATTTGCAAAATACTACCAGGACTAAGTTCATGATAAATTTAAGTTCAATTAATCATATTACTTAAGAACTCCCACTTAGATAGACATCCCTCTAATCCTCTAAGTGATTACGTGATCCAAATCAACTAAACCATGACCGATCATCACGTGAGATGGAGTAGTTTTCAATGGTGAACATCGTTATGTTGATCATATCTACTATATGATTCACGCTCGACCTTTCGGTCTCCGTGTTCCGAGGCCATATCTGCATATGCTAGGCTCGTCAAGTTTAACCTGAGTATTCTGCGTGTGCAAAACTGGCTTGCACCCGTTGTAGATGGACGTAGAGCTTATCACACCCGATCATCACGTGGTGTCTGGGCACGACGAACTTTGGCAACGGTGCATACTCAGGGAGAACACTTCTTGATAATTTTAGTGAGAGATCATCTTATAATGCTACCGTCAATCAAAGCAAGATAAGATGCATAAAAAGATAAACATCACATGCAATCAATATAAGTGATATGATATGGCCATCATCATCTTGTGCTTGTGATCTCCATCTCCGAAGCACCGTCATGATCACCATCGTCACCGGCACGACACCTTGATCTCCATCGTAGCATCGTTGTCGTCTCGCCAATCTTATGCTTCCACGACTATCACTACCGTTTAGTAATAAAGTAAAGCATTACATCACGATTGCAATGCATACAATAAAGTGACAACCATATGGCTCCTGCCAGTTGCCGATAACTCGGTTACAAAACATGATCATCTCATACAATAAAATTCAGCATCATGCCTTGACCATATCACATCACAACATGCCCTGCAAAAACAAGTTAGACGTCCTCTACTTTGTTGTTGCAAGTTTTACGTGGCTGCTACGGGCTTAAGTAAGAACCAATCTCACCTACGCATCAAAACCACAACGATAGTTTGTCAAATAGACTCCGTTTTAACCTTCGCAAGGACCGGGCGTAGCCACACTCGGTTCAACTAAAGTTGGAGAGACAGTCGCCCGCAAGCCATCTATGTGCAAAGCACGTCGAGGGAACCGGTCTCGCGTAAGCGTACGCGTAAGGTTGGTCCGGGTCGTCTCGTCCAACAATACCGCCGAACCAAAGTATGACATGCTGGTAGGCAGTATGACTTGTATCGTCCACAACTCACTTGTGTTCTACTCGTGCATATAACATCAACATAAATAACCTAGGCTCGGATGCCACTGTTGGGTTTCGTAGTAATTTCAAAAAAATTCCTACGCACACGCAAGATCATGTGATGCATAGCAACGAGGGGGAGAGTGTTGTCTACGTACCCAACGCAGACCGACTGCGGAAGCGATGACACGACGTAGAGGAAGTAGTCGTACGTCTTCACGATCCAACCGATCAAGCACCGAAACTACGGCACCTCCGAGTTCGAGCACACGTTCAGCTCGATGACGATCCCCGGACTCCGATCCAGCAGAGTGTCGGGGAAGAGTTCCGTCAGCACGACTGCGTGGTGACGATCTTGATGTACTACAGCAGCAGGGCTTCGCCTAAACTCCGCTACAGTATTATCGAGGAATATGGTGGCAGGGGGCACCGCACACGGCTAAGGAATAGATCACGTGGATCAACTTGTGTGTTCTAGGGTGCCTCTACCTCAGTATATAAAGGAGCCAAGGGGGGAGGGGGGCGCCGGCCAGGGAGAGGGCGCAGGAGGAGTCCTACTCCTTCCGGGAGTAGGACTCCCCCCCCAATCCTATTCCAACTAGGATTCCCAAGGGGGAAAGGGGGAGAAGGGTGGCCGGCCACCTCTCCTAGTCCTAATAGGACTAGGGGAGGGGGGGAGGTGCGCAGCCCCCTTGGGCTGCCCTTTTCTTCTTTCCACTAAGGCCCATGAAGGCCCATATGGCTCCCGGGGGGTTCCGGTAACCTCCCGGTAATCCGGTAAAATCCCGATTTCACCCGGAACACTTCCGATGTCCAAACATAGGCTTCCAATATATCAATCTTTACATCTCGACCATTTCGAGACTCCTCGTCATGTCCGTGATCACATCCGGGACTCCAAACAACCTTCGGTACATCAAAATGCATAAACTCATAATGTAACTGTCATCGTAACCTTAAGCGTGCAGACCCTACGGGTTCGAGAACAATGTAGACATGACCGAGACACGTCTCCGGTCAATAACCAATAGCGGGACCTGGATGCCCATATTGGCTCCTACATATTCTACGAAGATCTTTATCGGTCAGACCGCATAACAACATGCGTTGTTCCCTTTGTCATCGGTATGTTACTTGCCCGAGATTCGATCGTCGGTATCCAATACCTAGTTCAATCTCGTTACCGGCAAGTCTCTTTACTCGTTCCGTAATACATCATCTCACAACTAACATATTAGTTGTAATGCTTGCAAGGCTTATGTGATGTGTATTACCGAGAGGGCCCAGAGATACCTCTCCGACAATCGGAGTGACAAATCCTAATCTCGAAATACGCCAACCCAACATCTACCTTTGGAGACACCTGTAATGCTCCTTTATAATCACCCAGTTACCTTGTGACGTTTGGTAGCACCCAAAGTGTTCCTCCGGTAACGGGAGTTGCATAATCTCATAGTCATAGGAACATGTATAAGTCATGAAGAAAGCAATAGCAACATACTAAACGATCGGGTGCTAAGCTAATGGGTCATGTCAATCAGATCATTCAACTAATGATGTGACCTCGTTAATCAAATAACAACTCATTGTTCATGGTTAGGAAACATAACCATCTTTGATTAACGAACTAGTCAAGTAGAGGCATACTAGTGACACTTTGTTTGTCTATGTATTCACACATGTATTATGTTTCCGGTTAATACAATTCTAGCATGAATAATAAACATTTATCATGATTATAAGGAAATAAATAATAACTTTATTATTGCCTCTAGGGCATATTTCCTTCAAATATATCTCCGAATGGCTATGGAAATGCCATAATAGGTAGGTATGGTGGCTGTTTTGAGGAAGGTATATGGTAGGTGTATGATACCGGCGAAAGTTGCACGGTATTAGAGAGGCTAGCAAGGGTGGAAGGGTGGGAGTGCGTATAATCCATGGACTCAACATTAGTCATAAAGAACTCATATACTTATTGCAAAAATTTAGAAGTTATCAAAGCAAAGTATTATGCGCATGCTCCTAGGGGATAGATTGGTAGGAAAAGACCATCGCTCGTCCCCGACCGCCACTCATAAGGAAGACAATCAATAAATAAATCATGCTCCGACTTCATCACATAACGGTTCACCATACGTGCATGCTACGGGAATCACAAACTTCAACACAAGTATTCTTTAAATTCATAACTACTCAACTAGCATGACTTTAATATTATCACCTCCATATCTCAAAACAATTATCATGCTTCAATATTTTCTTAGTATTCAACACACTCAAAAGAAAGTTTCACAAATCTTGAATACCAAGCATATTATTATTAGGCAAATTACCATGCTATTAAGAGACTTTCAAAATAATTTAAGTGAAGCATGAGAGATCAATATTTTCTTTTAAACGAATCCACCACCGTGCTCTAAAAGATCTAAGTGAAGCACATAGAGAAAAATTATCTAGCTCAAAAGATATAAGTGAAGAACATAGAACAAAATTATCTCGCTCAAAAGATATAAGTGAAGCACATAGAGCAAAATTATCTAGCTCAAAAGATATAAGTGAAGCTCATAGAGTAAAATTATCTAGCTCAAAAGATATAAGTGAAGCACATAGAGTATTCTATCAAATTTTAATTCATGTATAGCTCTCTCAAAAGGTGTGTACATCAAGGATGATTGTGGCATACTAACAAACAAAGACACAAATAACACAAGACGCTCCAAGCAAAACACATATCATGTTGGTGAATAAAAATATAGCTCCAAGTAAATTACCGATGGAAGTGGACGAAAGAGGGGATGCCTTCTGGGGCATCCCCAAGCTTTGACTTTTTTTGTCCTTGGATTATCTTGAGGGTGCCATGGGCATCCCCAAGCTTAGGCTCTTTCCACTCCTTGTTCCATGATCCATCAAAAGAATTCACCCAAAACTTGAAAACTTCACAACACAAAACTCAAAATAGAAAACTCGTGAGCTCCGTTAATGAAATAAAACAAAAGACCACTTCAAGGTACTGTAATGAACTCATTCTTTATTTATATTGGTGTTAAACCTACTGTATTCCAACTTCTCTATGGATTATAAACGATTTTACTAGCCATAGATTCATCAAAATAAGCAAACAACACACGAAAAGCAGAATCTGTCAAAAACAGAACAGTCTGTAGTAATCTGTAGCTAGCGCAAGATCTGGAACCACAAAAATTCTAAAATAAATTGCTGGACGTGAGAAATTTATCTATTAATCATCTGCAAAAATAATTAACTAAATATAGCTCTTAAAATAAAAAGTACATCATTTCTCGTGAGCGCTAAAGTTTCTGTTTTTTTACAGCAAGTTGAACAAGACTTTCCCCAAGTCATCCCAACGGTTCTACTTGGCACAAACACTAATTAAAAAAAAACACAACCAAAACAGAGGCTAAATAATTTATTTATTACTAAACAGGAGCAAAAAGCAAGGAATAAAAATAAAATTGGATTGCCTCCCAACAAGCGCTATCGTTTAACGCCCCTAGCTAGGCATAACAAGCAAGAATAGATCTAGGTATTGCCATCTTTGGTAGGCAATCCATAAGTGGCTCTCATGATAGTTTCATATGGTAATTTTATTTTCTTTCTTGGAAAGTGTTCCATGCCCTTTTTTAATGAAAATTGAAATCTAATATTCCCTTCCTTCATATCAATAATCGCACCAAGCGTTCTAAGGAAAGGTCTACCAAGAATAATAGGGCAAGAAGGATTGCAATCTATATCAAGAACAATGAAATCTACGGGTACATAATTCCTATTTGCAACAATAATAACATCATTAATTCTTCCCATAGGTTTCTTAATAGTGGAATCCGCAAGATGCAAGTTTAGAGAGCAATCATCAAAATTACGGAAATCTAGTAAATCACACAAAGTCTTGGGAATAGTAGAGACACTAGCCCCAAATCACACAAAGCATAAAACTCATGATCTTTAATTTTAATTTTAATAGTTGGTTCCCACTCATCATAGAGTTTTCTAGGGATAGAAACTTTCAACTCAAGTCTTTCTTCATAAGATTGCATCAAGGCATCAACAATATGTTCGGTGAAGGCTTTATTTCGACTATAAGCATGTGGAGAATTTAGCACGGATTGCAACAAGGAAATACAATCAATCAAAGAGCTATTTTCATAATTAAATTCCTTGAAATCCAATATAGTGGGTTTAGCAACATCTAGATTTTTATTTCTTTCAATCCCACTTTCATCAATTTCATCATTAAGATCTAAATACTCCGAATTTTTAGAACGCCTTCTAGGTAAAGGAAGATCATATTCAGTTTCATCAAGATTCATATTGCAAAATAAAGATTTAATTGGAGACACATCAATAACTTTTAGATCTTCATCTTGATTTTCATAGGAATTGGAAGAACACGCTTTAATAAAGGCATCTTTGGAAGCACGCATCCTAGCGGTTCTTTCCTTACACTCATCAATTGAAATTCTCATGGCTTTTAGAGACTCGTTAATATCATGCTTAGGTGGAATAGATCTAAGTTTCAAAGCATCAACATCAAGAGCAATTCTATCAACGTTCCTAGCCAAATCATCAATCTTAAGCAATTTTTCTTCAATCATAGCATTAGAATTCTTTTGCGAAGAAATAAATTCTTTAATATTAGATTCAAAATCAAAGGGCATCTTATTATTATTTCCATAAGAGTTGTTGTAGGAATTACCATAATTATTAGAAGGATTACTAGGATATGGCCTAGGATTAAAATACCCTCTATAAGCGTTGTTACCAAAATTATTCCTACCAACAAAATTCACATCCATAGATTCATTGTTATTCTCAATCAAAGTAGACAAAGGCATATCATTAGGATCAGAAGAAACACTCTTAGTAGCAAATAATTTCATAACTTCATCCATCTTTTCACTCAACCCATTAATTTCTTCTATCGCATGCACCTTTTTATTAGAAGTTCTTTCAGTATGCCATTGAGAATAATTAACCATAATATTATCTAGGAGTTTAGTAGCATCTCCTAAAGTGATTTCCATAAAAGTGCCTCCCGCGGCCGAATCTAAAAGATTTCTAGAAGCAAAATTCAATCCGGCATAAAAATTTTGTATAATCATCCACAAATTCAATCCATGAGTAGGGAAATTACGTATCATTAATTTCATTATCTCCCAAGCTTGTGCAACATGTTCATGATCAAGTTGTTTAAAGTTCATTATATCGTTTCTAAGAGAGATGATCTTAGCGGGAGGAAAATACTTAGAGATAAAAGCAACTTTACATTTGTTCCATGAATCAATACTATTCTTAGGCAAAGACGAAAATCAAGCTTTAGCACGATCTCTAAGTGAAAAAGGAAATAGCTTCAATTTAACGACATTATTATTGACATCTTTTTTCTTTTTCATATCACATAAATCAACGAAGCTATTCAGATGAGTAGCGGCATCTTCACTAGGAAGGCCGGCGAATTGATCTTTCATAATAAGATTCAACAAAGCAGTATTAATTTCACAAGATTTAGCATCACTACAGGAATCAGGTAATTTGCCGTCTGTGGATCACAAACGGCAAAGACCTAAATACAAACGGCAAAGATTTTGCCGTCAGGAAGCAGACGGCAAAGTCAGACGGCAAAGATAAGTCGGTAAAGAATACTTTGCCGTCAGCAATTCATCGGGCAGACGGCAAAGATTTTGCCGTCAGCCAACTACGGATTTGCCGTCTGTCGCAAAAATAATAAACAGCAAAACCCTATTCTTTGTCGTCAGTCAAAACTTGTTCTTTGCCTTCATCTAGACTAAAGTAGAGACGGCAAAGATTATTTTTCATTTAAAAAAAAGTGACGAAACTCGCTGGACACATGAACATCAAACTAAGACAACAGGTTCTGCACGGCGTGCTGCCTTTCATTCATCATAGATGGCGTTACAGAGAAGAAACAAAGCTGTCCTCAAAATTTAGACAAAGGACCCTAAAAAGTAGAAAAAAAAGCAATCGAGTCCTTCTCCACTTCAACAACATGGCCTTCACCGCCGGCCGTCCTTCTTCTGCCGCCGCCTTGCCCTGCTCGCTGCGCCGCTCGCCAGGCAACCGCCAAGTTGCGCAGCCGCTCGGCCATGCTCGCCGCGCAGCTACACGGCCCAACTCGCCCGCGCCCTGCTAGCGCCGACCGCCCGCGCGTTGCTCGCAGCAGCCTCCTGCGCCAGCTGCCCTGCCCGCACCGGCCCGCACCGGCCGTGCCTTGGTCTCCGAACCGCCGCCCGGCCATGCTCACCGCACGGCCCTGCTCGCCCACGCCCTGCTACCGCCGCACGCCCGCGCGTCCCGCGCCGCCCGCCCGCGCGTCACTGGCAGCAGCCTCCCGCACCGCACGCCCGCACGTCGCTCGCAGCCCGCAGCGGTCGTGCCCTGCTCGTGCTGCCCGCCTCGCTGGTTCCACGAGATAGAGAGAGAGGATTCAGAGAGGGAGCGAAGCAGAGGAAGGGGAGGTCTGACGCCTGCCGGCGGCGGCAGGTGGTTCGCTGGCCGGAGGGCCGATGCTGGTGGCGCCGGCGAGTCAATCGATCGGGAGGTCAGAGGTGAGCGAGCTGGATGCACAGGCGAGAGAGAGAAAGGTACGAGAGAGACAGAGAGAACGTGGGGTGGGTGGGCTACTACGGGTGGATAAGGTGGGGTGGTTGGGTTGCGGGTGGTGGGGTGGGGACAGAGAGATCGTGGGGTGGGGTGCGCATCTGTGGTGGATATTGCTGCCACATCATCAATCCATGGGATCGATCCGTGGGTTGTGTTTCTTCTTCGCGTCTGTGTTTTTTATTACAGACGGCAAAGTACTCACTTTGCCGTTTGTAATAAAAACACAGACGGCAAAGATCTTTGCCGTCTAGTTTTTTAATTACAGACGGCATCTTTGCCGTCTGTAATTAAAAAGCTAGACGGCAAAGATCTTTGCCGTCTGTAATTAAAAAGCTAGACGGCAAAGATCTTTGCCGTCTGTGTTTTGTCTCACTGACGGCAAAGTGTGCTCTTTGCCGTCTGTATTTTTTTTGGCAGACGGCAAAGTCTATTTCACCATCAGTTTTTCTTTGCCGTCTGCTGATGACGGCAAACCCTTTCTTTGCCGTCTGCGCGACGAAAAGCTGACGGCAAAACCACCCCCTGACGGCAAATTAACTGTTTCCCGTAGTGCATCGGTAAGAGGAGCAATCGGAGTGCTAAGGAAATCATTATTATTGGTATTGGTGAAGTCATACAATTTGGTACTATCTTGAGCTATCGACAAACAAGCAATCTAACACACGGGCAAATAAAAAGCAAGCGGACAAAAAGAGGCAAACAGAGAGGGAGGATAGAGAGAGGGGGGGCGAATAAAATGGCAAGGGTGAATTGGGGGGAGATGAAAACGAGAGGCAAATGGCAAATAATGTAATGCGAGAGATAGGGATTGTGATGGGTACTTGGAATATTGCCTTTTGCGTAGACTCCCCGGCAACGGCGCCAGAAATCCTTCTTGCTACGTCTTGAGCTTGCGTTGATTTTCCCCGAAGAGGAAGGGATGATGTAGCAGAGTAGCGTAAGTATTCCCCTCAGTTTTTGAGAACCAATGTATCAATCCAGTAGGAGCCCACGCTCAAGTCCCTCGTACCTGCACAAAGCGATAGCTACTCGCAACCAATGCGATTAGGGGTTGTCAAGCCCTTCACGGTCACTTACGAGAGTGAGATCTGATAGATAGAATATTTTTGGTATTTTTGATATAAAGATGCAAAGTAAAAAGTAAAAGGAAAGTAAATAGCAAAACAATATAAAAGTAATGGGGATTCATATGATGAGAATAGACCCGGAGGCCATAGGTTTCACTAGTGGCTTCTCTCAAGAGCATAAGTATTCTACGGTGGGTGAACAAATTACTGTTGAGTAATTGATAGAATTGTGCATAATTATGAGAATATCTAGGCATGATCATGTATATAGGCATCACATCCGTGACAAGTAGATCGAAACGATTCTGCATCTACTACTATTACTCCACTCATCGACCGCTATCCAGCATGCATCTAGACTATTAAGTTAAAAACAGAGTAACGCCTTAAGCAAGATGACATGATGTAGAGAAATAAATTCATGCAATATGAAATAAACCCCATCTTGTTATCCTCGATGGCAACGATACAATATGTGCCTTGCTGCCCCTTCTGTCACCGAGTAAGGACACCGCAAGATCAAACCCAAAGCTAAGCACTTCTCCCATGGCAAGAACTACCAATCTAGTTGGCCAAACCAAATGGATAATTCGAAGAGACTTGCAAAGATAACCAATCATGCATAAAAGAATTCAGAGAAGATTCAAATATTATTCATAGATAGACTTGATCATAAACCCACAATTAATCGGTCTCAACAAACATACCGCAAAAAGAAGATTACATCGAATAGATCTCCACAAGAGATGGGGAGAACTTTGTATTGAGATTCAAAGAGAGAGAAGAAGCCATCTAGCTACTAACTATGGACCCGAAGGTCTGAGGTAAACTACTCACACTTCATCGGAGGGGCTAGGATGATGTAGAAGCCCTCCGTGTTGACGGCCCTCTTCCGGAGGAGCTCCAGAACAGGCCCCAAGATGGGATCTCGTGGATACAGAAAGTTGCGGCGGTGGAATTAGGTATTTGGCTCCTCCCCTGATCGTTTGGGGGTACGTGTGTATATATAGAAGGAAGGAGTATGTCGGTGGAGCACCGAGGGGTCCACGAGGCAGGGGGGGCGCCCCCCACCCTCGTGACCACCTCTTTGATCCCTTGCAGTAGGGTCCAAGTCTCCTGGATCACGTTCGGTGAGAAAATCATGTTTCCGAAGATTTTATTCCGTTTGGACTCCGTTTGATATTCTGTTTATCCGAAACACTGAAATAGGCAAAAAACAGCAATTCTGAGCTGGGCCTCCGGTTAATAGGTTAGTCCCAAAAATAATATAAAAGTGGAAAATAAAGTCCAATATAGTCCAAAACAGTAAATAATATAACATGGAGCAATCAAAAATTATAGATACCTTGGAGACGTATCAATAGACTTGCAAGATAGGATCAAGAACACTCATATATTGATGAAAACATAATAGGTTCAGATCTGGAATCATGGCACTCATGCCCTAGTGAGAAACATTAAGCATAGCAAAGTCATAGCAACATCAATCTCAGAACATAGTGGATACTAGGTGAGGGTGTCCTGGATTAGGGGGTGTCCGGATAACCGGACTATACCTTCGGCCGGACTCCTGGACTATGAAGATACAAGATTGAAGACTTAGTCCCGTGTCCGGAAGGGACTTTCCTTGGCGTGGAAGGCAAGCTTGGTGATACGGATATGTAGATCTCCTACCATTGTAACCGACTCTGTGTAACCCTAGCCCTCTCCGGTGTCTATATAAACCGGAGGGTCTTAGTCCGTAGGACGAACAACAATCATACCATAGGCTAGCTTCTAGGGTTTAGCCTCCTTGATCTCGTGGTAGATCTACTCTTGTACTACCCATATCATCAATATTAATCAAGCAGGACATAGGGTTTTACCTCCATCAAGAGGGCCCGAACCTGGGTAAAACATTGTGTCCCCTGCCTCCTGTTACCATCCGCCTAGATGCACAGTTCGGGACCCCCTACCCGAGATCCGCCGGTTTTGACACCGACATTGGTGCTTTCATTGAGAGTTCCTCTGTGTCGTCACTTTTAGGCCCAATGGCTTCTCCGATCATTAACAGCGATGCGATCCAGGGTGAGACCTTTCTCCCCGGACAGATCTTCGTATTTGGTGGCTTTGCACTGCGGGCCAATTCGCTTGGCCATCTGGAGTAGATCGAAAGCTACGCCCCTGGCCATCAGGTCAGATTTGGAAGTTTGAGCTACACGGCCGACCTCCGCGGAGACTTGATCTTTGACGGATTCGTGCCGCAGTCGAGCGCGCCGCACTGTCACGATGGGCATGATCTAGCTCTGCCGCCGAACAATGCCCTGGAGGCCGCACCCGCATCAGCCACGACCCTTAATTCGGAGCCAACTGTGCCAATCGAGGATGGGTGGTTGGACACCTTCTCGGGGGCTGCAATCTCTACGGCGATTGAGCCGAACAGTAGCCCTATTCCCTGCGATGCCCGTGACTCCAAGGAGCCGGACTCCTCTCCAGACTCCGAGCCCTCCGCGCCCCTACCGATCGAACCCGATTGGGCGCCGATCATGGAGTTCACCGCCGCGGACATCTTTCAGCACTCGCCCTTCGGCGATATTCTGAATTCACTAAAGTCTCTCTCTTTATCAGGAGAGCCCTGGCCGGACTATGGTCAGCAAGGTTGGGATGCGGATGATGAAGAAATTCAAAGCCCACCCACCACCCACTTCGTAGCCACTGTCGATGATTTAACCGACAAGCTCGACTTCGACTCCGAAGACATCGACGGTATGGACACCGATGCAGGAGACGATCAAGAACCAGCGCCTATAGGGCACTGGAAAGCCACCTCGTCGTATGATATATACATGGTGGACACCCCAAAAGAAGGCAATGGCGATGGAACAACGGAGGATGACCCCTCCAAGAAGCAGCCTAAGCGCCGGCATCAGCGGCGCCGCTCTAAATCCCGCCAAAGCAAAAATGGCGATTCCGGCACAGGAGATAATAACACCCCGGACAGTGCCGAAGACAACCACCTCCAGGAAGATTCAGCATAGGAGGATGGAGAAGCCAGCCCTCATGAGACAGCAGCAGACAGAGAGGTCGAGGACGATAATTATATGCCTCCCTCTGAAGACGAGGCAAGCCTCGACGACGACGAATTTGTCGTGCCGGAGGATCCCGTCGAACAAGAGCGTTTCAAACGCAGGCTTATGGCCACGGCGAGCAGCCTCAAGAAAAAACAGCAACAGCTTAGAGCTGATCAAGATTTGCTAGCCGACAGATGGACTGAAGTCCTTGCGGCCGAAGAGTATGAACTCGAACGCCCCTCCAAGAGCTACCCAAAGCGCAGGTTGCTACCCCGATTAGAGGAGGAAGCACCTAAACCTTGCTGACATGGGAAAATGCGCCAGACCTGCGAGATATATTGGAAGACAAGGCAAGGCAAACAATATCGATCTATGGATCGCGTGGGCGCCCCACGGCACGAGACGGTAATCGTCACTCCGGATACAGTAAATCCGGCCGGGCCGAACACAGTAGACAAAGCTCGTTTGAGTTGCGTCGTGATATAGCCCAATACAGAGGCGCCGCACACCCACTATGCTTCACAGATGAAGTAATGGATCATCAAATCCCCGAGGGTTTCAAACCCGTGAACATCGAATCATACGATGGCACAACAGATCCTGCGGTATGGATCGAGGACTATCTCCTTCATATCCACATGCCCCGCGGTGCTGACCTACACGCCATCAAATACCTCCCACTCAAGCTTAAAGGACCAGCTCGGCATTGGCTTAACAGCTTGCCAACATAATCAATTGGTTGTTGGGAGGACCTGGAAACTGCATTCCTCGACAATTTCCAAGGAACTTATGTGCGACCACCAGACGCCGATGACCTTAGCCACATAATTCAGCAGCTAGAGGAATCGGCCAAACAATTCTGGACACGGTTCCTAACCAAGAAAAATCAAATTGTCGACTGTCCGGACGCAGAGGCCCTAGCAGCCTTCAAGCATAACATCCGTGACGAGTGGCTTGCACGGCACCTAGGACAGGAAAAGCCGAAATCTATGGCAGCCCTCACGACACTTATGACTCGCTTTTGCGCAGGAGAAGACAGCTGGCTAGCTCGCAGCAATAACATGACCAAGAGCCCTGGTAATTCGGATACCAAGGACAGCAGTGGCAGGTCGCGTCGCAACAAGCAAAAGCGCCGCATTAACGGCGACAATGCTGAGGATACGGCAGTTAATGCCGGATTCAAAGGCTCTAAACCCGGTCAGCGGAAAAAGCCATTCAAAAGAAATACTCCGGGCCCGTCCAGTTTGGACCGAATACTCGACCGCTCATGCCAGATACATGGCACCCCCGAAAAACCAGCCAATCAAACCAACAGGGATTGTTGGGTGTTCAAGCAGGCAGGCAAGTTAAATGCCGAAAGCAAAGACAAGGGGCTGCATAGCGATGACGAGGAGGAGCCCCGGCCGCCGAACAACAGTGGACAAAAAGGTTTTCCCCCACAAGTGCGGACGGTGAACATGATATACGCAACCCACATCCCCGAGAGGGAGCGGAAGCGTGCGCTAAGGGACGTATACGCGATGGAGCCAGTCGCCCCAAAGTTCAACCCATGGTCTTCCTGCCCGATCACTTTTGATCGAAGGGACCACCCCACTAGCACCCGTCATGGCGGATTCACCGCATTGGTTCTAGACCCAATTATTGACGGATTTCACCTCACTAGAGTCCTTATGGACGGCGGCAGCAGCCTGAACCTGCTTTACCAGGATACAGTGCGGAAAATGGGCATCAATCCCTCGAGGATTAAACCCACTAAAATGACCTTTAAAGGCGTCATACCAGGTGTAGAGGCCAACTATACAGGCTCAGTTACACTTGAAGTGGTCTTCGGATCTCCGGATAATTTCCGAAGCGAGGAGTTAATCTTCGACATAGTCCCGTTCCGCAGTGGCTATCACGCACTGCTCGGGCGAACCGCATTTGCCAAGTTCAATGCGGTGCCGCACTACGCATACCTCAAGCTCAAGATGCCAGGCCCTCGAGGAGTCATCACGGTCAATGGAAACACCGAATGCTCTTTCCGAACGGAGGAGCATATGGAGGCTATCGCAACGGAAGTACAAAGCAGCCTCTCAAGGCAATTCTCCAGTCCGGCCATTAAACGTTTGGACACCGTCAAGCGCGCCCAGAGTAACCTACAACAAGACCGCCTGGCACGTTCCGAGTAAGCGTAGCAATGCTGCCCCAACCCCAGCCCTCGCGAACTTGCGAAACCAGTGTTGCGCGTACATAACTACGCTCTGGAAATACCATGGGCATAGGGGGAGGGGCACCATCATGGCACGCCCGAAACGCGGCTTAAACCGCACTAGGGGCTGCCAACTTCTTAAGTTTCTCTTATTTTCAGGACTCCATTCTTCGGAAGGCTTGTCCAGCAGTACAATTGCCGCACAAACGATACAACCAGGGAAGCAGAAAGCTACGCCGCACTATGGAACTCTAAGGTGGTCTCTATAACGAGCAATATACCTGTTTCACATAACATTCCGCAGCTCGCCCCTAGAAAGGACATGTTAAATAGTCCCATCTTTTGCTTATTGCACTATATGTATCGTTCTGCTTTGATCGCAGCCTTTTTAAATAAACAATGCATAGCTTCCATCTATTATTGCATTACTCTTTTTTACGAATATATGTTTATTAATGACATGTTGCACCCGTACACTTGGGTACGGCCAATACGCCAGGGGCTTAAGTACCCCACAATACGGTGTGAGAAGTCCGAACACTTTCACAAGTGCGGCACCCCGAACTTATAGCATTATATGCATCGGCTCCGAATCATGTCTTGGGTCAATAGTTGGGTTTGCCCGGCTCCTATGTTTTGGTACCTTACGTTCCGTTATATCGGCTAAGGTAGCACTAGGAGAACTACTGCAATTGTGCCCCAATTGAGCTGGGCTAAGCACCTCAGTAGAGAAAGCTAAAACTGACCATCATGATGAGGCGAGAGCGGGTCGCTGTTCGAGAGGTTTTCGAGTCCCTAAAGACTTATGCCGCTTAGAGCGAGGAGTCGGCTTTGTCCGGCCTAGGCGTGGATAGCGCCCCGAACTCGGTCTTCCGAACACTAGGGGCTTCGCCGAAATTTAAAATTATAGAATTCTATGGCTAAGTGAGAGTGTTCAAGCATTATAGTCCGATTGCCTTGTTCGTTGTGTTGAGCGCCTCCCTCGAAGGACCCAAGAATGGGAAAACGAGCGCTCATGTTTATCCCGAACACCCCAGCACTCGTGGCATGGGGGCAGAAGCCGACGACTCGCCATCTCTCAAATTTGATAAACGGCCGCACAGAAGGTAATATTTTAAATTCAAAAGCGTTGCTTAGCGCATATGAACAAGTTTCAGCGTACAGGATCACAAATGCGAGCTTACTCAAAAATTACATCTTTGGAGCATTCATCCGCTATAAGGCGGGCACCCTTCAGGACGCCCTCATAATACGCTTCTGGGACGCGATGCTCCTTGCCCGGCGGCGGCCCGTCCTTCACCAGCTTCTCCACATCCATCTTGCCCCAGTGCACTTTAGCACGGGCAAGCGCCCTACGGGCACCTTCGATGCAGACGGAGCGCTTGATTACTTCAAGCCGTGGACAGGCATCCACCAGCCGCCTCACCAGCCCGAAGTAGCTCCCAGGCAGAGCCTCTCCAGGCCAAAGCCGAACTACGAGGCCCTTTATGGCCTATTCGGCCACCTTGTGGAGCTTGACCATTTGCTTTAGCTGGTCGCTCAAAGGCACCAGGTGTCCGGCCTCAGCATACTGAGACCAGAACACCTTCTCCATCGAGCTCCCCTTCTCAGATCGGTAGTAGGCGGCGGCATCAGACGCACTACGGGGCAAATCTGTGAATGCTCCTGGAGAGCTCCGGACTCGGGTAAGTAACAAGTAATTCACTTTCACGTGCTTGCTTTGCATAATGAATGCCTTACCCGCCGCTATCTTCTTCATCGCTTCAATTTCTTGGAGGGCTTTCTGGGCTTCGGCCTTGGCAGACTTCGCGCTTTCGAGGGCTGCCGCAAGTTCGGACGCTTGCATCTTTGAGTCAAGCTCCAAACTCTCGTGTTTTTTCACGAGAGCCTGGAGCTCTTTCCGCAACTCCTCCACCCGCGCCTCCTGCTTCCCTCTCTCTGTGCGCTCCGCAGGCGCTCTATTTTCGGCCTCGAACAGCGCTTTCTTAACGGTTGCCACCTCGGTCGTGGCCCCTATAATAGCATGTTGATCCTGTCATTTTTTGCAACCACATCTTCTCTATATACTTGCGCAAGGTATTACTTACCTTCCTTCTCCTCGAGTTGCCTCTTGGCATGCCAGAGCTCGTTCTCGGACCGCGCGAGGTTTTGCTTCAGCGTATCCACCTCCACAGTCAATGCGGCGGAGGCCAGCAGCGAAGCCTGCATACGCATATTGACTTGATTATCTTAGACTCCTGCGAATGTTATTAGATCCTCTATTCAGCTTTTCTTTCCGAACGCCGAACAGAGCATCAGGGGCTACTGTCTATGCGGTAATATTTTTACATATTATTTACTTACCTCAAAGCCTGTTAGAAGGCTGGCACAGGCTTTAGTCAGTCCGCTCTTGGCGGACTGAACCTTCTGGATCACCGCACTCATAATAGTGCGGTGCTCCTCGTCGATGGAGGCGCCTTTAAGCACCTCCAGCAAATTGTCCGGTGCCTCCGGTTGGACGGAGGTCACCGGCTTGGTAGGCTTGCTCCTCTTGGAAAGAGGCTGCCTACCGGAGTCCGGAACCGTTGAAGGTTCCGGCTCGGTGTCCGGCTCAAGGCCGGACTCGTTGCCCTTGGGGGTTTTATCCCCTTTGCGCCTGGAGTCCGGGAGGTCGCCTTGCGGCGCCTCCAGGACCATCTCCTCCTGGCTTGGAACCTGTTGGGACAGCACCTCGGCGTCATCCGTAGGGTGGGGGGAGGTAGCGGGCGAAAGTGAATTCACGTCCGACGAATCCAGGGAGCCGCTCGACGACTCGTCAAGCCCGGCCTTGGGCGGCCTGCATAGTCATATTCAGCGTAAGGAGGAGCTGTGCAAGAAAGGAACACTATGAATTGCTCTGGTGTCCGAATACTTACAATCTCGCCAGGGGCTTGGCCCTGTGCGGCCACTCCTCTTCGCCGTCATCGGCGTTGGTGGAGTAGTCCGGAGGAGGGGTCTTCCCCTTCTTGGACCCTTCGGCCTCCCCAGTTGGGGCGGCCTTCCTTTTCTTCCCTCCCCCCGCTGGAGGGGGAGAGGTCTCTTCTTCCTCCTCCTCGTCTTCATGGGAGGAGTGCGCCTTGGAGTCGTCGGATGATGAATCCGACACCTCCTGGCGCCGGGCACTCTTTCGAGTCCCCGTGGCCTTCTTCTTGGCCTTCTTCTCCGACATCACATAGGGCGCCGGAACCAGTAGCTTCGCCAAGCGAGCGTCCACTGGGCCTTCGGGCAAAGGAGCCGGACAGTTGATCTGTCCGGACGTCTCCTGCCAATCCTGTCAAAGGTAAGGGAGCTTAGATCCTGCATGGAGTCAAACTATGAAAAACTAATACCCTGTAAAAGGTAAAAACAGCTTACCGCACGAGCGTGACGCTGCGTGCTGAATCCGCGATCCTCGGTAGCAGATGCGGGGGCCTCGGCGCCCTTGAAAAGCACCTTCCAGGCATCTTCGTACGTCGTGTCGAAGAGCCTGCTAAGAGTTCGGTGCCGCGCCGGGTCGAACTCCCACAGGTTGAAAGCCCGTTGTTGACACGGGAGGATCCGGCGGATGAGCATAACCTGGACTACGTTGACAAGTTTGAGACGCATGTTTGGAGTCCTGTCAGCTCTCCTTTTTTACCCCACGACAGGCCCGTCTCTTTCCAGGAGGCGAGCCGCATAGGGGGTCCGGATCGGAACTCGGGGGCTGCGACCCATTCAGGGTCGCGCGGCTCGGTGATGTAAAACCACCCCGATTGCCACCCCTTTAGGTGTTGGGGAACGTAGTAATTTCAAAAAATTTCCTACGTACACGCAAGATCATGGTGATGCATAGCAACGAGAGGGGAGAGTGTTGTCTATGTAACCTCGTAGACTGAAGCGGAAGCGTTGACGCAACGTAGAGGAAGTAGTCGTATGTCTTCCCGGTCCAACCGATCCAAGCACCGTTACTCCGGCACCTCCGAGTTATTGACACACGTACAGCTCGATGACGCACCCCGGGCTCCGATCCAGCAAAGCTTCGGGGAGGAGTTTCGTCAGCACGACGGCGTGGTGACGATCTTGATGTTTAACCGTCGCAGGGCTTCGCCTAAGCACTGCTACAATATGATCGAGGTGTAATATCGTGGAGGGGGCACCGCACACGGCTAAGGAACGATCACGAAGATCAACTTGTGTGTCCTAGGGTGCCCCCCTGCCCCCGTATATAAAGGAGCCAAGGGGAGGGGGCGGCTGGCCAAGGAGGGGCGCGCCAGGGGGGAGTCCTACTAACACCGGGAGTAGGACTCCCTTCTTTCCTAGTTGGAGAAGGAGAAGGGGGGGAAAGAGGAGGAAGAGGGGAAGGAAAGGGGGGCGCCGCCCCCCTTCCCTTGTCCTATTCGGACTAGGAAGTGGAGGGGCGCGCGGCCACCTCCTACCTCCTTCTCTCTTCTCCCTCAAGGCCCATGTAGGCCCAATAACCCCCCCGAGGGGTTCCGGTAACCCCCCGGTACTCCGGTAAAATGCCGATTTCACCCGGAACGATTCCGATGTCCAAATATAGGCTTCCAATATATCGATCTTTATGTCTCGACCATTTCGAGACTCCTCGTCATGTCCGTGATCACATCTGGGGTTCCGAACAACCTTCGGTACATCAAAATACATAAACTCATAATGAAACTGTCATCATAACTTTAAGCGTGCGGACCCTACGGTTCGAGAACAATGTAGACATGACCGAGACACGTCTGCGGTCAATAACCAATAGCGGGACCTGGATGCCCATATTAGCTCCTACATATTCTACGAAGATCTTTATCGGTCAGACCGCATAACTACATACGTTGTTCCCTTTGTCATCGGTATGTTACTTGCCCGAGATTCGATCGTCGGTATCCAATACCTAGTTCAATCTCGTTACCGGCAAGTCTCTTTACTCGTTTCGTAATACATCATCTCACAACTAACACATTAGTTGCAATGCTTGCAAGGCTTATGTGATGTGTATTACCGAGAGGGCCCAGAGATACCTCTCCGTCAGACGGAGTGACAAATCCTAATCTCGAAATACGCCAACCCAACATATACCTTTGGAGACACCTGTAGAGCTCCTTTATAATCATCCAGTTACGTTGTGACGTTTGGTAGCACACAAAGTGTTCCTCCGGTAAACGGGAGTTGCATAATCTCATAGTCATAGGAACATGTATAAGTCATGAAGAAAGCAATAGCAACATACTAAACGATCGGGTGCTAAGCTAATGGAATGGGTCATGTCAATCAGATCATTCAACTAATGATGTGATCCTGTTAATCAAATAACAACTCTTTGTCTATGGTTAGGAAACACAACCATCTTTGATTAACGAGCTAGTCAAGTAGAGGCATACTAGTGACACTTTGTTTGTCTATGTATTCACACATGTATTATGTTTCCAGTTAATACAATTCTAGCATGAATAATAAACATTTATCATGATATAAGGAAATAAATAATAACTTTATTATTGCCTCTAGGGCATATTTCCTTCAGTCTCCCACTTGCACTAGAGTCAATAATCTAGATTACACAGTAATGATTCTAACACCCATGGAGCCTTGGTGCTGATCATGTTTTGCTCGTGGAAGAGGCTTAGTCAACGGGTCTGCTACATTCAGATCCGTATGTATCTTGCAAATCTCTATGTCTCCCACCTGGACTAGATCCCGGATGGAATTGAAGCGTCTCTTGATGTGCTTGGTTCTTTTGTGAAATTTGGATTCCTTTGCCAAGGCAATTGCACCAGTATTGTCACAAAAGATTTTCATTGGACCCGATGCACTAGGTATGACACCTAGGTCGGATATGAACTCCTTCATCCAGACTCCTTCGTTTGCTGCTTCCGAAGCAGCTATGTACTCCGCTTCACATGTAGATCCCGCCACGACGCTTTGTTTAGAACTGCACCAACTGACAGCTCCACCGTTTAATGTAAACACGTATCCGGTTTGCTATTTAGAATCGTCCGGATCAGTGTCAAATCTTGCATCAACGTAACCATTTACGATGAGCTCTTTGTCACCTCCATATACGAGAAACATATCCTTAGTCCTTTTTAGGTACTTCAGGATGTTCTTGACCGCTGTCCAGTGATCCACTCCTGGATTACTTTGGTACCTCCCTGCTAAACTTATAGCAAGGCACACATCAGGTCTGGTACACAGCATTGCATACATGATAGAGCCTATGGCTGAAGCATAGGGAACATCTTTCATTTTCTCTCTATCTTCTACAGTGGTCGGGCATTGAGTCTTACTCAACTTCACACCTTGTAACACAGGCAAGAACCCTTTCTTTGCTTGATCCATTTTGAACTTCTTCAAAACTTTGTCAAGGTATGTGCTTTGTGAAAGTCCAATTAAGCGTCTTGATCTATCTCTATAGATCTTAATACCCAATATGTAAGCAGCTTCACCGAGGTCTTTCATTGAAAAACTCTTATTCAAGTATCCCTTTATGCTATCCAGAAATTCTATATCATTTCCAATCAGTAATATGTCATCCACATACAATTTCAGAAATGCTACAGAGCTCCCACTCACTTTCTTGTAAATACAGGCTTCTCTGAAAGTCTGTATAAAACCAAATGCTTTGATCACACTATCAAAGCGTTTATTCCAACTCCGAGAGGCTTGCACCAGTCCATAAATGGATCGCTGGAGCTTGCACACTTTGTTAGCTCCCTTTGGATCGACAAAACCTTCCGGTTGCATCATATACAACTCTTCTTCCAGAAATCCATTCAGGAATGCAGTTTTTACATCCATCTGCCAAATTTCATAATCATAAAATGCGGCAATTGCTAACATGATTCGGACAGACTTAAGCATTGCTACGGGTGAGAAGGTCTCATCGTAGTCAACCCCTTGAACTTGCCGAAACCCTTTTGCGACAAGTCGAGCTTTGTAGACAGTAATATTACCGTCAGCGTCAGTCTTCTTCTTGAAGATCCATTTATTCTCAATTGCTTGCCGATCATCGGGCAAGTCAACCAAAGTCCATACTTTGTTCTCATACATGGATCCCATCTCAGATTTCATGGCTTCAAGCCATTTTGCGGAATCTGGGCTCACCATCGCTTCTTCATAGTTCGTAGGTTCATCATGATCTAGTAGCATGACTTCCAGAACAGGATTACTATACCACTCTGGTGCGGATCTTACTCTGGTTGATCTACGAGGCTCAGTAGTAACTTGATCTGAAATTTCATGATCATCATCATTAAATTCCACACTAATTGGTGTAGGTATCGCAGAAACCGGTTTCTGTGATGAACTACTTTCCAATAAGGGAGCAGGTACAGTTACCTCATCAAGTTCTACTTTCCTCCCACTCACTTCTTTCGAGAGAAACTCCTTCTCTAGAAAGGATCCATTCTTAGCAACGAATGTCTTGCCTTCGGATCTGTGATAGAAGGTGTACCCAGCAGTCTCCTTTGGGTATCCTATGAAGACACATTTCTCCAATTTGGGTTCGAGCTTATCAGGTTGAAGTTTTTTCACATAAGCATCGCAGCCCCAAACTTTAAGAAACGACAACTTTGGTTTCTTGCCAAACCATAGTTCATAAGGTGTCGTCTCAACGGATTTCGATGGTGCCCTATTTAACGTGAATGCGGCCGTCTCTAAAGCATAACCCCAAAATGATAGCGGTAAATCAGTAAGAGACATCATAGATCGCACCATATCTAGTAAAGTACGATTACGACGTTTGGACACACCATTACGCTTTGGTGTTCCGGGTGGCGTGAGTTGCGAAACTATTCCGCATTGTTTCAAATGTACACCAAACTCGTAACTCAAATATTCTCCTCCACGATCAGATCGTAGAAACTTTATTTTCTTGTTACGATGATTTTCTACTTCACTCTGAAATTCTTTGAACTCTACAAATGTTTTAGACTTATGTTTCATTAAGTAGATATACCCATATCTGCTTAAATCATCTGTGAAGGTGAGAAACTAACGATATCCGCCACGAGCCTCAACATTCATCGGACCACATACATCTGTATGTATGATTTCCAACAAATCTGTTGCTCTCTCCATAGTACCGGAGAACGGCGTTTTAGTCATCTTGCCCATGAGGCACGGTTCCCAAGTACCAAGTGATTCATAATCAAGTGGTTCAAAAGTCCATCAGTATGGAGTTTCTTCATGCACTTTGCACCGATATGACCTAAACGGCAGTGCCACAAATAAGTTGCACTATCATTATCAACTCTGCATCTTTTGGCTTCAACATTATGAATATGTGTATCACTACTATCGAGATTCATCAAAAATAGACAACTCTTCAAGGGTGCATGACCATAAAAGATATTACTCATATAAATAGAACAACCATTATTCTCTGATTTAAATGAATAACTGTCTCGCATCAAACAAGATCCAGATATAATGTTCATGCTCAACGCTGGCACCAAATAACAATTATTTAGGTCTAATACTAATCCCGAAGGTAGATGTAGAGGTAGCGTGCCAACCGCGATCACATCGACTTTGGAACCATTTCCCACGCGCATCGTCACCTCATCCTTTGCCAGTGTTCGCTTAATCCATAGTCCCTGTTTCGAGTTGCAAATATTAGCAACAGAACCAGTATCAAATACCCAGGTGCTACTGCGAGCTCTAGTAAGGTACACATCAATTACATGTATATCACATACACCTTTGTTCACCTTGCCATCCTTCTTATCCGCCAAATACTTGGGGCAGTTCCGCTTCCAGTGACCAGTCTGCTTGCAGTAGAAGCACTCAGTTTCAGGCTTAGGTCCAGACTTGGGTTTCTTCTCTTGAGCAGCAACTTGCTTGCTGTTCTTCTTGAAGTTCCCCTTCTTCTTCCCTTTGCCCTTTTTCTTGAAACTAGTGGTCTTGTTGACCATCAACACTTGATGCTCCTTTTTGATTTCTACCTCCGCAGCTTTCAGCATTGCGAAGAGCTCGGGAATAGTCTTATTCATCCCTTGCATATTATAGTTCATCACGAAGCTCTTGTAGCTTGGTGGCAGTGATTGGAGAATTCTGTCAATGACGCAATCATCTGGAAGATTAACTCCCATCTGAATCAAGTGATTATTATACCCAGACATTTTGAGTATATGCTCACTGACAGAACTGTTCTCCTCCATCTTGCAGCTATAGAACTTATTGGAGACTTCATATCTCTCAATCCGGGCGTTTGCTTGAAATATTAACTTCAACTCCTGGAACATCTCATATGCTCCATGACGTTCAAAACGTCGTTGAAGTCCCGATTCTAAGCCGTAAAGCATGGCACACTGAACTATCGAGTAGTCATCAGCTTTGCTCTGCCAGACGTTCATAACATCTGGTGTTGCTCCAGCAGCAGGCCTGGCACCCAGCGGTGCTTCCAGGACGTAATTCTTCTGTGCAGCAATGACGATAATCCTCAAGTTACGGACCCAGTCCATGTAATTGCTACCATCATCTTTCAACTTTGCTTTCTCATGGAACGCATTAAAATTCAACGGAACAACAACACGGGCCATTTATCTACAATCAAACATACATAAGCAAGATACTATCAGGTACTAAGTTCATGATAAATTTAAGTTCAATTAATCATATTACTTAAGAACTCCCACTTAGATAGACATCCCTCTAATCCTCTAAGTGATCACGTGATCCAAATCAACTAAACCATAACCGATCATCACGTGAAATGGATTGGTTTTCAATGGTGAACATCATTATGTTGATCATATCTACTATATGATTCACGCTCGACCTTTCGGTCTCCGTGTTCCGAGGCCATATCTGCATATGCTAGGCTCGTCAAGTTTAACCTGAGTATTCTGCGTGTGCAAAACTGGCTTGCACCCGTTGTAGATGGACGTAGAGCTTATCACACCCGATCATCACGTGGTGTCTGGTCACGACGAACTTTGGCAACGGTGCATACTCAGGGAGAACACTTCTTGATAATTTAGTCAGAGA
Source organism: Triticum urartu (assembly GCF_056163025.1). Lineage (NCBI taxonomy): Eukaryota > Viridiplantae > Streptophyta > Magnoliopsida > Poales > Poaceae > Triticum > Triticum urartu. Next base: position 17,872,450 of record NC_141879.1, read on the forward strand.
TCATCTTATAATTCTACCGTCAATCAAAGCAAGATAAGATGCATAAAAGATAAACATCACATGCAATCAATATAAGTGATATGATATGGCCATAATCATCTTGTGCTTGTGATCTCCATCTCCGAAGCACCGTCATGATCACCATCGTCACCGGCGCGACACCTTGATCTCCATCTTAGCATCATTGTTGTCTCACCAATCTTATGCTTCTACGACTATCGCTACCGCTTAGTGATAAAGTAAAGCATTATAGGGCGATTGCATTGCATACAATAAAGCGACAACCATATGGCTCCTGCCAGTTGCCGATAACTCAGTTTACAAAACATGATCATCTCATACAATAAAATTTAGCATCATGTCTTGACCATATCACATCACAACATGCCCTGCAAAAATAAGTTAGACGTCCTCTACTTTGTTTGTTGCAAGTTTTACGTGGCTGCTACGGACTTAAGCAAGAACCAATCTTACCTACGCATCAAAACAACAACGATAGTTTGTCAAGTTGATGCCGTTTTAACCTTCGCAAGGACCGGGCGTAGCCACACTCGGTTCAACTAAAGTTGGAGAAACTGACCACCCGCCAGCCACCTGTGTGCAAAGCACAGCGGTAGAACCAGTCTCGCGTAAGCGTACGTGTAATGTCGGTCTGGGCCGCTTCATCCAACAATACCGCCGAACCAAAGTATGACATGATGGTAGGCAGTATGACTTATATCGCCCACAACTCACTTGTGTTCTACTCGTGCATATAACATCAAACCATAAAACCTAGGCTCGGATGCCACTGTTGGGGAATGTAGTAATTTCAAAAACTTTCCTACGCACACGCAAGATCGTGGTGATGCATAGCAACGAGAGGGGAGAGTGTTGTCTACGTACCCTCGTAGACCGAAGCGGAAGCATTGACGCAAGTAGAGGAAGTAGTCGTACGTCTTCCCGGTCCAACCGATCCAAGCACCGTTACTCCGGCACCTCCGAGTTCTTGACACACGTACAGCTCGATGACGCACCCCGGGCTCCGATCCAGCAAAACTTCGGGGAGGAGTTTCGTCAGCACGACGGCGTGGTGACGATCTTGATGTTTAACCGTCGCAGGGCTTCGCCTAAGCACCGCTACAATATGATCGAGGTGTAATATCGTGGAGGGGGGCACCGCACACAGCTAAGGAACGATCACGAAGATCAACTTGTGTGTCCTAGGGTGCCCCCCTGCCCCCGTATATAAAGGAGCCAAGGGGAGGGGGCGGCCGGCCAAGGAGGGGCGCGCCAGGGGGGAGTCCTACTCCCACCGGGAGTAGGACTCCCTTCTTTCCTAGTTGGAGAAGGAGAAGGGGGGGGAAAGAGGAGGAAGAGGGGAAGGAAAGGGGGGCACCGCCCCCCTTCCCTTGTCCTATTCGGACTAGGAAGGGGAGGGGCGTGCAGCCACCTCCTGCCTCCTTCTCTCTTCTCCCTCAAGGCCCATGTAGGCCCAATAACCCCCTGGGGGGTTCCGGTAACCCCCCGGTACTCCGGTAAAATGCCGATTTCACCCGGAACGATTCCGATGTCCAAATATAGGCTTCCAATATATCGATCTTTATGTCTCGACCATTTCGAGACTCCTCGTCATGTCCGTGATCACATCCGGGATTCCGAACAACCTTCGGTACATCAAAATACATAAACTCATAATGAAACTGTCATCGTAACTTTAAGCGTGCGGACCCTACGGTTCGAGAACAATGTAGGCATGACCGAGACACGTCTCCGGTCAATAACCAATAGCGGGACCTGGATGCCCATATTAGCTCCTACATATTCTACGAAGATCTTTATCGGTCAGACCGCATAACTACATACGTTGTTCCCTTTGTCATCGGTATGTTACTTGCCCGAGATTCGATCGTCGGTGTCCAATACCTAGTTCAATCTCGTTACCGGCAAGTCTCTTTACTCATTCCGTAATACATCATCTCACAACTAACACATTAGTTGCAATGCTTGCAAGGCTTATGTGATGTGTATTACCGAGAGGGCCCAGAGATACCTCTTCGTCAGATGGAGTGACAAATCCTAATCTCGAAATACGCCAACCCAACATGTACCTTTGGAGACACCTGTAGAGCTCCTTTATAATCACCCAGTTACGTTGTGACGTTTGGTAGCACACAAAGTGTTCCTCCGGTAAACGGGAGTTGCATAATCTCATAGTCATAGGAACATGTATAAGTCATGAAGAAAGCAATAGCAACATACTTAACGATCGGGTGCTAAGCTAATGGAATGGGTCATGTCAATCAGATCATTCAACTAATGATGTGATCCCGTTAATCAAATAACAACTCTTTGTCTATGGTTAGGAAACACAACCATCTTTGATTAACGAGCTAGTCAAGTAGAGGCATACTAGTGACACTTTGTTTGTCTATGTATTCACACATGTATTATGTTTCCAGTTAATACAATTCTAGCATGAATAATAAACATTTATCATGATATAAGGAAATAAATAATAACTTTATTATTGCCTCTAGGGCATATTTCCTTCATTAGGGACTCCACGAAGGAGCCCTCTAGCCATAGGACGTTGGGCATCTTGCCCACCATGGCGCCTCCGCACTCCGCCTGGGTGCTGCGCACCACCTTCGGCTTGACATTGAAAGTCTTGAGCCATAGGCCGAAATGGGGGTGGATGCAGAAGAAAGCCTCGCACACGACGATAAACGCCGAGATGTTGAGGACAAAGTTCTGGGCCAGATCATGGAAATCCAGGCCATAGTAGAACATGATCCCCCGGATAAATGGGTGGAGAGGGAAGCCCAGTACGCGGAGGAAATGGGGGAGGAACACCACCCTCTCATGGGGCCTAGGGGTGGGGATGAGCTGCCCCTCTTCGGGAAGCGGGTGCGCAATGTCGTTAGACAAGTATCCGGCCTTCCTCAGTTTTTTTATGTGTCCCTCTGTGACGGAGGAGACCATCCACTTGCCTCCCGCTCCGGACATGGCTGGAGAAGGTTGAGGTGGGGTGTGCGGACTTGGGCGCTGGAGCTCAAGTGCGCGGAAATGGATAGGCAAAGGAGGAAGAAGGCGTGGATGAAAAGGTGGATCCTTATCCCCTTATATGGGAGGACGCGACTATGCGTCCCCACCAGCCTGGTAAAACTCGCTTATCTCCCAAGAGCCATAATCAATGGCGCGGTTGGGTTACCCATGCCCGTATTGATGAGAATCCCGGAATAAGGGGACACGATCTCTGCTTTGACAAGACGTGCCAAGGAAACCTCCTCGCTAAACGCGCTGAGGTGGAACAGTAAAACGATTTGAATAAAGACTTGGTCATGGTGTGATGTCACGCTACGGAATACGTCAGCAAATTAGATTTGTGTAAATATTATTCTCTATGGCAACATGTGGAAACTTATTTTGCAGAGCCGGACACTACCTTTGTGTTCAAAATCTTCTATGAAGTACTTGGATGAGGAACCCGCCTTGCAATGCCGAAGACAATCTACGCGCCAGACTCGTCGTCATTGAAGCCTGGTTCAGGGGCTACTGAGGGAGTCCTGGATTAGGGGGTGTCCGGATAGCCGGACTATACCTTCGGCCGGACTCCTGGACTATGAAGATACAAGATTGAAGACTCCGTCCCGTGTCCGGAAGGGACTTTCCTTGGCGTGGAAGGCAAGCTTGGCGATACGGATATGTAGATCTCCTACCATTGTAACCGACTCTGTGTAACCCTAGCCCTCTCCGGTGTCTACATAAACCGGAGGGTCTTAGTCCGTAGGACGAACAACAATCATACCATAGGCTAGCTTCTAGGGTTTAGCCTCCTTGATCTCGTGGTAGATCTACTCTTGTACTACCCATATCATCAATATTAATCAAGCAGGACGTAGGGTTTTACCTCCATCAAGAGGGCCCGAACCTGGGTAAAACATTGTGTCCCCTGCCTCCTGTTACCATCCGCCTAGACGCACAGTTCGGGACCCCCTACCCAAGATCCGCCGGTTTTGACACCGACACTAGGGATCAAACCCTAACAAAACTAACTCGATTACATGATAGATCCCATCCAACCCATCACCGTCCAGCAAGCCTACGATGGAATTACTCACGCACGGCGGTGAGCATCATGAAATTGGTGATGGGGGATGGTTGATGATGACAATGGCGACGGATTCCCATCTCCGGAGACCCGAACGGACTCCAGATCAGCCCTCCTGAGAGGTTTTAGGGCTTGGCGGCGGCTTTGTATCGTAAAACGCGGTGATTTCTTCTCTCTGAATTTTTTCTCCCTGAAACACAATATATGGAGTTGGAGTCGGAGAGGCAACAGGGGGCCCACGAGATAGGGGGCGCGCCCCCCACCCTCATGGAGAGGTGGTGGGCCCCCTGGCCTTCATCTTTTGCAGGTATTTTTCATATTTTCTAAAAAGTTGCTCCGTGAAGTTTCAGGTCATTCCGAGAACGTTTGTTTCTGCACATAATAACACCATGGTAATTCTGCTGAAAACAACGTCAGTCCGGGTTAGTTCCATTAAAATCATGCAAGTTAGAGTCCAAAACAAGGGCAAATGTGTTTGGAAAAGTAGATACGACGGAGACGTATCATCGGTCTGGGCCGCTTCATCCAACAATACCACCGAATCAAAGTATGACATGCTGGTAAGCAGTATGACTATTATCGTCCACAACTCTTTGTGTTCTACTCGTGCATATAACATCTACGCATAGACCTGGCTCGGATGCCACTGTTGGGGAACGACGTAATTTCAAAAAAAAATCCTTTGCACAAGCAAGATCTATCTAGGAGATGCATAGCAACGAGAGGGGAGAGTGTTGTCCACGTACCCTCGTAGACCAAAAGCGGAAGCGTTATGACAATGCGATTGATGTAGTCGTACGTCTTCACGATCCGACTGATCCTAGCACCGAAGGTACGGCACCTCCGTGATCTGCACATGTTCAGCTCGGTGACGTCCCATGAACTCTAGATCAAGCTGAGGTCGAGGGAGAGTTTCGTCAGCACGACGGCGTGATGACGGTGATGATGAAGTTACCGACGCAGGGCTTCGCCTAAGCACTACAACGATATGACCGAGGTGGAAATCTGTGGAGGGGGGCACCACACATGGCTAAACAATCAACTTGTGTGTCTATGGGGTGCCCCCTCCGCCATATATAAAGGAGTGGAATAGGGGAGGGGGCGTCCCTCTCTATGGCGCGCCCAAGGGAAGTCCTACTCCCACCGGGAGTAGGATTCCCCCTCCCCCCTTCCCTAGTTGGAGTAGGAGAGGAAGGAAGGAGGAGAGAGGGAGAAGGAAAGGGAGGGGGCGGCCCCCCACCCAATTCGGATTGGGCTTGGGGGGCGCTCCCACCTTGGCCGCCTCCTCCTCTCTCCCACTAAGGCCCAATAAGGCCCATATACTCCCTGGGGGGGTTCCGGTAACCTCCCGGTGCTCCGCTAAATGCCCGAACTCACCCGGAACCATAGCGATGTCCAAACATAGCCATCCAATATATCGATCTTTATGTCTCGACCATTTTGAGACTCCTCGTCATGTCCGCGATCATATCCGGGACTCTGAACAACCTTCGGTACATCAAAACACATAAACTCATAATACCGATCTTCACCGAACGTTAAGCGTGCGGACCCTACGGGTTCAAGAACTATGTAGACATGACCGAGACTCATCTCCGGTCAATAAACAATAGCGGAACCTGGATGCTCATATTGGTTCCTACATATTCTACGAAGATCTTTATCGGTCAAACCGCATAACAACATACGTTGTTCCCTTTGTCATTGGTATGTTAGTTGCCTGAGATTCGATCGTCGGTATCTCAATACCTAGTTCAATCTCATTACCAGCAAGTCTCTTTACTCATTCCATAATACTTCATCCTGTAACTAACTCATTAGTCACATTGCTTGCAAGGCTTATAGTGATCAGTATTACCATGAGGGCCCAGAGATACCTCTCTGAAACACGGAGTGACAAATCCTAATCTTGATTCATGCCAACCCAAAAAATACCTTCGGAAACACCTGTAGAGCATCTTTATAATCACCCATTTACATTGTGATGTTTGATTGCACGCAAAGTGTTCCTCCGAATATTTGGGAGTTGCACAATCTCATAGTCCGAGGAACATGTATAAGTCATGAAGAAAGCAGTAGCAATAAAACTGTAACGATCATAATGCTAAGCTAATAAATGGGTCTTGTCCATTACACCGTTATCCTAATGATGTGATCTCGTTCATCAGATGACAACACATGTCTATGGCTTGGAAACATGACCATCTTTGATAAACAAGCTTGTCAAGTAGAGGCATACTAGGGACACTCTGTTTGTCTATGTATTCACACATGTATCATGTTTCCGGTTAATACAATTCTAGCATGAATAATAAACATTTATCATGAATTCAGGAAATAAATAATAACTTTATTATTGCCTCTAGGGCATATTTCCTTCACACTAGTGCGCAACTGAGAATAGTTGGCGATGTCGAATCTCACTCCGCGCCTTTCAACAAGTTCTTCTTTGGCGGAGTGCTTGGCCAAGACAGTAGGTTGTCCTGGCTCTCAGAAGCTGGTGCCGGTGATTACAACATCGTCGGCCTGAGTTTCTGATGGCTTAATTGGACTCGATGATTCAGTGCTCAAAGGATTGACGTCTGTGGGATCACTGGAGAGGCCAGGAATTTCTGGTGGGACATCATGGATAGTCTCTTCTGGTTGTTGCAAGGAGGCTTCAGACACTAAAATTTGTTGCTCCGGTTCATGGGCTTTAGGGTCTTCAGCCGTCTTGGTCATTTTTTCTTTCTTGCTAGGCTTTGCTTTTCCCCTGTAAAGGGTTGCGAAGGTTAGTACGAAGGCAAGGATAAAGTGATAGAAAATAAAAATGCTTACCCAAGGGCAGTCTTGAAAGCCGGTAGCTGAGTCTATGATGAGTCGCCAGAAGAGGAGTGAGAAGTACCCTGGTAATTTGAATCGGAAGAATTAAGTGGCTGACGAATAAGACCCGCCAAAGGATAAAAGGAGTTTAAATTTGAAAAGACCTCGTTTGGACGTTTCCGCAGAGCTAGAGTATTTGGTAAACCAGAAGATAACTCTCCACCTCCGCTGGTCCGAGTCTGAGATGGCTCTCGTGCTGCTGTTGCTTCAAAAGAAAGTGAGGATCCAAATGAGCTAAGGGGTGTGAAAACCTTACTTCCCGGGTTACTTGATGAATTTTCTATCTTGGCAAAGGCTCTGAGTCGGAGTAAGTAGTAGTTACCTCTTCTTCGCCCGCTTGACTGGCCCCCGTGTCATCCTGATGATAATCAGTGTCAATAAGATAGTTGAAAAAGGAGCCAAGGGAATCAAGGGCTACCTCCGACTCAGAACTGTCGTCTAATTCAAACATCTCGGAGGTACTTGGTTTTTTCTTATTCTTTTTTGCGGTTCTCTTGGCCGCTTTTGCTTTGGACCTGGCTTTCTTGGCGGCTTCATGGTCATATTCCTTATTCCAAAAATCGGATTCAACTTGTGAAAATCATGAAAGTTGAGACAACAGAACATGGGAATGATAAGACAAAGTAAATAGCTTGGAGATTTACAGCGGGTGGCGGGTTAAGTTTGCAGAAAGGGTTCAGTCCCACTTTACTCTAGCTTTCCAGGCTTTCGTTCAGAAGGGTCTTGGTCATTTCATTGATTGCATTATTAGTTAAACTTCCAGAGTTATAGTGCAGTGGATCTTTTGCATCACCCGTACAATCACACATTAAGCCGGGTCGACGACTCAAGGGTATGATTCTCCAAGAAATCCAGCATCAAACCAAGTCAACCCCGGTTAACCCATTTCCCAGTAGGGCCTTGACCTTTGCAATAGTGGGTTTGATCTTCGCACGTTCAACAGTTGTAAGCTTTTCAGGAAGATGATGTTTCGGGTCAAGCCATTGGACACGATAACCTGGCAGTGGATTCTCATCAGCCGGAGAAGTGTCTTTACAGTAAAACCATGTCTGGTTCCAATCCTTGGGGTGACTCGGCGGGCAAGCATACGGGAAGATAGCATCTCTTCTCCGTTGAATTGAGATCCCACCAAGTTCTAAGCTGGGGCCATTGGTAAATTCGTTCTGCAGGTTCAGATAGAAATATTCCCTGAAGAGTTCAACATTGGGTTCTTCTTGAAGATATACTCCACAGAAGACTTAAAAATTACAGATATTTGACACGGAATTGGGTCCGATATCTTGAGGATGAAGTTGAAAGAAGTGCAGAACGTCTCAGAAAAACTTGGACCCAGGAGGGGAAAAGCCCCAGTTCATATGATCAGTAAAAACAATGACCTCACCATCCTGCGGATGAGGTTTTGTCTCATTGGGTTTGGGAGCGCGCCAGTGAAGGATGTTTTTTGCTGGTAAAAAACCGACTTTGACATAGTCCTTGAGTGTGTTCTTAGTGACTATGGAGGGAACCCAATTGCAGAAAGTAGTGGCCTTTGGCATCGTAAGAGAAGAAGCCTGGGAAGAAAGAAAATTAGCCCGTTTAAGTTGATCTGTTTAGCCGAAGATAAACGTTATAGCATATGTTGATATTGGCGGCTTAACGGGGCCTAATGACATATGACTACTTATGACTGGTGATGTAAGCCGCCATGACAAGCAATGAAATTGAAGAGCAGATTCTGCTAAGTGTTGGACAAACAAGTTTCGCAGATTGGTGTAATCAGTTTCGGATCTAACGTTGTTCAAAAAATAAAATAAAATCAAAACCTATAAAACAACACCGGAAGAGCTAATGCACTGCCAAGATTTCTGCATCTAGGAGACTTGTTCAGCGATTAAGCGAAGGGATAGAAACAGGTTGCACGTGTTTTTAAAGCCATCTTTGGATCAAAGTGAAGATTAAAAAGAGGTATGACGAAGAATGATGATGAACTCTAAGAACTTCAGAACCCTAATGGAGATCTATGATGGGGAAGATGAGGTACTTACTGGATCCAATGAACAACGGAGAGGAGCCGCAGATTTTTCTCTGGTCTCGTTCAGGTTGATGCAGCAGCCAGGGTTGAGGAAGTCGACGAGGCCGCTGGCAGCGTTGCTCAGGTGCGCGGGTGCTTCGCGAGAGAGGGAGGTTGAAGACGAGAAGGAAAGGGAGAAATGAGAAGGCTGACTGACCCTATTAATAAGGGAATGGGTAACAGGCGGACGCGAGAATCGAGGAGGTCAATGAATGATTATCTAGTGACTCGGATGCCTCGATCTTCGGGATAACTATTAAAGATAAAGATCTGTTAAGATTTGTTGGGAATTTTGTATTAATATTTATGACAGGTGATGTCACGGCGGGTTACCGCAATCCCAGGGAATGACGTCATGGCGGGTTACAATATCTCGCAAAAGAACGAATGAGGAAGGATTTTTTTAAGTATAAGATTGATATGAACAAGCTCAAATCAACATGGGGCCTAATGTTGGGGATATAGATATTGAGTGTAACATGCCCAAGAGGGGCCGGGTTATACTCATGATGGTTCATAAAAGACAAAGCCCATGAGGATATTAAGGATGGCGTTTCACGGAGCAGGCTGCTAAGGGCCAGAAGCCCAAAAGCGACTTAAGACCCATAGGTGTAAACCATCATGTATGTATGACTTGTATTGTAAGGAAAGTGTAACTAGTCACCGAGCCGGGCACGTTGTCTATGAGCCGGCCGGGACTTTGTAAGCCACCGGGTGTCAACCTGTGTATATAAAGGGGCGACCCGACGGCGGGTTAAGGACAGGAAACTACAGATCGAAAGCTAGGTCAAGCGGATTCGCTCCCTAGTAATCAAAACCTAAGCAATACTACCTCAAACTGGATTAGGCCTTTACCTTCACCGCAAGGGGACGAACCAGTATAAACTCCCTGTGTCCTTTGTCCCGTTTAACCCCTTTAAGCTAACCTAGTGCGATGACTCCACGACTAAGTTCTCACACTAGGACATATGCTGTGACTATTCCACGACAAAATGTGTCGTTAGTAGATGAGGGCATCACATAGTTATCTGTTTTTGCTAAGTTTGTCGATGTGCATTACGTGAGAGCAAGTGCAAAGATGTTAGCTGAGTCATAGTACTAGGTAGTGTGAAAACAGCAACTTCCTTGATAAAGAAACTTTCATCTAAATTGGTGTCACCATTGCATCTGTAGTCCAACGGTTAGGATAATTGTCTTCCAAGCAATAGACCCGGGTTTGACTCCCGGCAGACGCAATTTTTTCCTAAGGTGCTGCCACTTACTTGTTCCATGATATTAACTTTTTATTTTACATGGAAACTTTTTCAATGATATTTACTTTTTATTATACATGGAAACTTTTTTAGAGGACGCTCTGATTTTATATTCTATCTATCTATATATCTATAAACCTATAAAAAGACCCTGTGGGGCAGATCCAACAGATCTTGGTCATCCATTAGCGTAATCCGACAGTCCTTATTGCCCTAATGGTTTGCAACTAAACACATTTAGCGCTAAACGCGTTTATTGCTAATCAATCATTTCTCTCCCCGACCCCCTTCCTTAGGTATCCTTTCACATGAAAGGAAACTGCCATAGCGATCCGTCGTGCGATCCCCTTCCCTACGTACCCTTTCACACCAAAGGAAACTGCCACAGCGAACCGTCATGCGATCCGCTTCCTTGCATAACCTTTCACATGAAAGGAAACTGCCACAGGGAACCGCCCCAAGGCGCTGCCCCATCACCTCGCTTCAGCGACGCACACTGCCCCCATTGCCTCGATCCGCAACTGCTTCAAGGACGCCGCCCCTCACATCTCTGTGCCGCCTCTAACCATCGCCTTTCCTGGCCTCGGCCGTAGCGCCGCCGCCGTAACTTCAAGGATGCCGGCTGTCGGGGACGCCGCCTAGACCACCTGGTTGACCGGCGCGGGCATGTCGGAGGTGCCGCCTGGACCGCCCATCGCCGTCGGACCTGTCAGGGACGTCGCACGACCATCCGTTGGTCTCGGGCTGTCAGTTGGTGTCGGGCTGTCGGACCATCATGGACACTGCCTGGACCGCCTGCCTGTCCCTCTCTGTCGGGCCTAGGTCATCAGTGCCGCCATCAGGGGATGCCGCCGTCAAACACGCAGCCGCCGCGCCAAAGGTCTTTCATCTCTACTTTCTTCATTTCTTCCAGAGAAGATTAATTCATGTTTCACTGAACAGAAAAGCAGCCTGTATGCACTAAAAACTGAACCCAAATCAGGCTTCATAAAACTGAACCAAAAGCAGCCTTATGTGCACACATTCAACAGTTATTAAGCTTCATTACCAACATGCGCTATGAAACAACTAGGTTACACAATGATATGGAACTTTTGGTAGCAACTGGGTAGTGGATCAGTTGTGCTGATTTCAATGAATTGTGCTTAGATTTTTGGATTTCTCTTTTAACGGCCTGAGGACAGGGTATGTGCCCCCTCCCCTGGTCACTTGCATATGCCATTAACTACGTTGGACTAGTATAACGCCCGTGCGTTGCCACGGGCTCTTCAAAATTTATAATCAGTGTCTTTCATTTATCATCCCCTCATATTGGGTGATTATGGGGTGCTCTAATTAGAAACACAACAATCAAATATTAGGAAATTTCACCGAACGAACAACAACGAATAATACGATATCTATCAAACGAATAAAATGACGTCATATTTTTGGTCCGTCATGCACTTCTTTTGAAAAGTGCCTATCCCTTTTAGAATCAACCCACTGTTTGCTCGCACGCAAAAAAAATACATCTCTAAAGTGGGGAACCGATCGGTGCCAAAAAGAACTCAAACTCCTATCCAATCTCGACTTCATGCTCTTCCACTTCCATTGATAAAGATGGGACGTCAAGGGTTTCATCTTGATGACCTCGAGCAGCCGCCGACATCCCTCCCCACATCTACCCCTACCCCCTGCTGCCGCTTTCACTGTCCTTGCTCCTCGAGGGAGCTAGGGACACAATGTTCTCTAGGATGGGCATGACCAGATCCACGAGGAGGCCACATTCTTCCATGGGAACCCAACCAAGCACACCACCCTCCGCAACCATCCAATCCCAGCCTAACAAATTCAAGACCCGCCATCGATCCACAAATCAGGCTCGCCGCATCCAGGTTCACTGCAAGTCTGCGACGAGTCTGTAGTCGACATCTTGACTTTGGCTATCCCCACGGAAGAATCATCAGATCCTGCTTACTTTTACCATCACTTCGTCTCTTCCCAAGGCAGCGACACCACCCAGCCAATCACCACCACCGCTTGCGGCTTGCCTACATAAAATCATGAGAAATCCCCACGGCGGTGCTGTAAGATCACCTTGGCGACCTCGACAGTGACCGACTGGTCTAAGATCTAAGCTAGCCGCTCTTTGTAGAAACCAATAGAAGTAGGCATGTGACTCAGATTTGTTCTTTGGTGTGCATGCGTTTCTTGTTGCCCACCAACTCTTGTCTACAACTCGCCTATCTCTGTACCAGCTCTTGGTCTACAACTCGCCTATCTCCATGCTCGAGACGACCAAGCTCGATGCGCAAGCCGCATACGTCTGCTAGAGCTATATCCAGGCCCTATGATTTTTGGATCACTGGCACTATGGGTGCCAAGACCGGAGTCGCCCTCATCCACCAAGTGGATCAAGGAGGCCCACCACCTAGACTCTACATCGCAACATTTTGTGTTTTCCTATAAAAAGTAAAGAACCTTCTCTAATAAACGTAAATATAACCTTATGGTTTTATAGTCTCAACTTTCCTACACTCCAATACCAGAAGGATTTCTTGGTTTTATTTAATGACCTTCTTGAATGTCATTCACTTAGAAAGGAAGTAATACAATCTGTGATATTAAGGCAAATTATTAGTCATATTAAAGTGCAAAAGGCCCTATAGGAGTCAAAGCATGACTTTTATGGTTATACTGTAATTTGCAAGATCTGAGATTTATGCAAGTGTACAATTAGAGAAGAGCCAATTAAATAGATTTTCACATTCAGAATAGTACGATTAGCAGTAGCACTTCAATTTTTTCATGTTTGATCAGCTTGCTAGGTGGTTATCACTAAGCATGTTGGAACGATGAGCATAACCTAACTTAGTTCAGTACGTGTTGCTGCAAATTAGTTCAGTACGTACGAAGCTGTTGCTAATTTCAATGCCTGGCTGTTGCAAGTTTCTAATGAAAAAGTACTTCAGGTCAAAGGTCAGGGAATATACACTTTTGTTATCATGGTTGTTTCCTTATAGTGAACAACTTTGATCACCACTTCAGTAGCTACTATCTATAAGAAGACATTAGCTAAGTAGATACAGGCAAAGAAAGCATGTAGGCAAAACCAGAATTAAAAACATCCTTCTCAATGGAGCTCGTGCAGTTCGGAAGACCCTAATCATCGATGAGGGACCCCTCCGATGGTAGCATGGCGTGACAATTGCCGTCAATGACGACACCCAAAGTACCTTGCACAATCCATCGATCCAGTTCGGAACAATCAAGCACATACCTTGCAAAGTGATGTGGATCTGAAGCAGAGGTGGGAAGGTAAAGGCTCAGGTGAGGTGGAATGAGACATTGATATAGACGTGCACGCATGAGAATAAGGCGGTGCCCAGGATGGATCTCCATCGGAGGAGGCCGGATCCGCTGGGGAGGAGGTCGCTGTAGTACCTGCCATCTGTGCGATGGATCACGGGGCTGGCAGGTAGGGGGGGGGATAGGAGGGAGCGGGTGGGCTAGAGCGAAGATGGCGGGTGCCCCCGACGACGGCTGGGAAGGATGGTGGAGGAGGTGGATGAGGATGGCGGCGGCAGCGTCAGCGGTTGCGCCTCGTCCGCAGCCGTGCTGGTGGTGGTCGATGCGAGAGCCGGATGGCGTCGGCCAGAATCAGGCAGGGGCGACAAAGATTTAGAGGAGAGAGAGAATGGAGGCGATGAGCGATGGGAGGAAGGGCCACCGGCGATTGGGGTGGCCTCAGATCCGCCCTCCGTGGCCGCCTATTTCATGGGACGAACACCCGTGCTCACCGTCGGGCTCGCCTTCGGCCGCTGCCTCGCCGACATTCACGACGTAGAGCCCCTTCCTCCGATCCCATTTGCCAGGGAGGCAGCGCCATCCTTCATCGCAGAGAACGAGTCCACACTGAGATCCCAACCAGATCGTGATTGCGCCTCCCCAAACCGCAGCGGCACATCCCACTCCATCAACGACCAACCTATATGAGGCGGAGGGTCAGTGTAGGACGCGAGCGCCGTCACCATGGACGTGGGGGACGCCGTAGGTGGGAAGGAGGCGGCGACGGCGTCTGTGTCAGGAAGATCGCACGACGGCGGCGGCGTTTACTCGAGGGGATCGAGAGGAGCTGCGTTTGGTGCCGGGTGGGTTCTTTGGTGCGTGCGTGGGGCTGGAGATTGTGATAGGTGATCAGGTGAGGGCGTGCCATACCTGGATCGATAGCCTTACCATACCTGGTGGTAATTTAAATTTATTACCATATTCGATATTTCCCGAGTTATGGCCTTACCATACCTGGATTGATAGCCTTTGGGGTAATTTAAATTTATTACCATATAATTACCATATTCAAAATTTCCTGAGTTATGACCTTACCATACCTGGATTGATTTATTACTATACATGGATTAATTATGATTTATTACTATATGATTTATTACTATACGTGGATAGCCTTACCATACCTGGTGGTAATTTAAATTTATTACCATATTCGATATTTCCCGAGTTATGGCCTTACCATACCTGGATTGATAGCCTTTGGGGTAATTTAAATTTATTACCATATAATTATCATATTCAAAATTTCCTGAGTTATGACCTTACCATACCTGGATTGATTTATTACTATACGTGGATTAATTATGATTGATTACCATAAATACGTTGGGTATTGCCGGTCAGACGAGAAAAGAGAAAAACCGGTGGGAGGGGCTGGTGGGAGGTGGGACGAAGAAAAACCGGTTGAAAATAAACCGGTTGAAAGTGGGGGGGGACTATTCAACCAATTCCTTCATTAGGAGTAGAGATTAGTACAATTTTCAACCCATTTGAAAGAAGAGATGAACCTGCCGCTGGTGGTGCTTACACAAACTATTTATTTTGATGCTACTTTTTAAAAGAAAAATCAGGGATATCTTCAAGCCGAATTAAGATTACACGTGCGTTGCACGTGCGCATTTACTAGTACTTTTAACGATGCTAGATAATTGTCCGTGTGTTACAATTTTCTTTGTTTTTACATCATTGGTTGATGTACATCCATCCTATGATACATCCAACCGACCATTAGAGCATCTACAGAGACGTTTGGACGGATGGCTCGGTCACTGACTGGTCGTGAATATTCGTCTTAGACGGGCGCCTCAAATTCCTGGACTGACCGGCATCCCTTATATCTAGCCCAAATATGGGGGCGCCCGGACGCAGCCACCACGTTGGAGTTGACAGACCTACCCCACCTCAAATTGCACCAAATCCATCCCCTCGACCTACCGGATCTACTTGCTCTCTCCTCTCTTCTTCCTCCTTCCCACCGCCCGTCTCACAGCTCCATCGACACGCGCGCTCCATCGCCTTTCCAAGCCTCTGTGCCGCCAGCACCGGCACCGCACTCCTCTCTCCCGTTCTCACCGCCGGGGGCGTCGTCGCCGGCCCGGATGCGACCGCGGTATGTTCGGCAACTCCCGGGCTCCCCCTTGCACTCTACGTGTCTGACACATAGTCCAACGTGGCATTTTGTAGGAAAAACAATGAATTCTGATGGTTCATCAGACGAGGAGTATGGACCGACATAGCTTGATCAAATGATACAATATGAGTTCTTCGATTCCTCGGATTCGGGCGAAGAAGTGGACATGACCATGCTCATGAGCATGCAAGAGGAAATGGACCGACAAGTAGAGCATATTCTTAACTTCAAGGGCTCAATCAAAGGGAGAAGAGTGATCAATCGAGATAGGGTGTCCGGAGCACGACTACTGTGCCAGGGCTACTTTATTCCGAAGTCCAAACCCAACTTTGCCGGATGATCCATGGTTTCATCACCGTTTTCGCATGCGGAAACCATTGTTTCTGCGCATTGTGGAGGGAGTGGAGGCACACGATGACTACTTCAAGCTCATAAGGGATTGTTGCAACAAACTTTCTTTCTCTGCTAAGCAGAAGCACGACTGCTCTGAGGATGCTTGCAGTTAGTACTGCCACAGATGCCGTTGGTGAGATAGTCAGGATGGGGGAGAGCACATGCCTGGAGAGTGAAGACTACCGTCGAGTTCTCCCGCGTCATGGTGCGGTGTTTGGAGCAGAGTATCTGAGAGAACCAAATGCGCAGGACACAGAGAGATTGTTGGCTATTAGAGAGGCCAGAGGGTTTACAGGGAAGCTCAGATCAATTGATTGCATGTATTGGCAATGGAAGAACTACCCCAAGGTTTGCGGGGAATGTATCAAGGGCACAACAAAGAGGTCACCATCACATTAGAAAGCAGTTGCATCACATGACTTATGAATTTGGCATGCTTTTTTTGGAATGCTGGGTTCTCACACGACATCAACGTGCTTCAACGATCTCTGATGTTCATGAGGCTTTACAATGTGAAATCACCATTGTGCAACTACACCATCAACGGCCATGACTACAACATGGGATACTATCTTGCCAATGATATCTATCCTCAGTGGGTGGCGTTTGTGAAGACAATTATTTCCGAACAACATGGCAAGAAAAAAGCCACTTTGCAACAATGCAGGAAGCAGCTAGGAAGGATGTGGTGAGGGCATTCGGAGTGCTTCAAGCTTGTTGGGCAATTGTTAGTGGTGTTGCAATGATGTAGGAATCAAAAACTTTGTGGCAGCTCATAACATGTTGTGTTTTGTGTTAGCTTCAGGTTGTGTGTATCCTGAATGTCTTTCGACATCTCGTTGCTGCAGAGATTGGGTGTAATTCATATCTTCGCGATAATAATATATTCTCCTTAAAAAATGATTTTAGAGACTATACATCCAGACGAAGAGTAGTTTAAAATAAAGTGCATTGGGACTACGCTCCTAGAAATCATTAAGGATCCAAGATTCCATGTATACGTAGTGTTTGTCTCGCTGAATAATATGAGCAAAGATCTCGAGATTAAAGAACGTATATCTCGTGCGGATGCAAATCTTCGCATTCCCATTTAAAATATATCCCAGTCTCTCGCTATTTATAAACTTGCAGTCCTTGTACGTCTCACACATTTGGATTCCAACTATTTCTCTGTTTCTTTCTACTAGGGCTCCAACTATTTCTTACCGGAACCTTACACGCGACTAGAACTGAGTTTGTCCAGCAAGAGATTTGCCAATATGAGAGGGAGCAGCCCAGTGCAGGGGACGATGATATTCTTCATCGGATGCCTTGTCGCGTGTGCACAGTGTAAGTACTACTGCATGCATCATCGCCGTCATTAGCATCTCGTGTTAGTAATTTCTTGCAATTAATTTTTCGGAACATACATAACATATAGAGTACGTCTGAGGTACTGCATACCTGATGTTAAATATAATATGTAGGTGGTCTTGATAATAAGCAAATGGTGGTCAACCAAGATGGTCATGCGGCGAACACAAGTACCAACGCTACCATCGTCAACTCGACGTCTGTAGGCGAGAGCAAGATAACCTTGCAATTTTGCGTCCGCCGTTACTTTTGTCATTTCTCAGATGGGCTCCGTTTTACGTGCTACTGCTGCCAGAATAATGATGCCAAGTGTTTCAAGAAGCGGAGTGACTGCCTGGACAACTGCCCTACCTGCAACCCTGAATGCCCACCTTCATCGGGGCCTCAGGGATAGAATTCCATATGCTCGATTAATTTGCTCGTCTGTAATAAAAGGCACCTTTTTTGGTTTGGGCAATTGGGTTCCAACCAAACAGTACTCTGCAAACAATATGGTAATATACAGTACGCGTGCACGGTAAGTTACTTATACCAACCGTGCTAACTTTTGATGAAAAAAAACTAATCAAAAAAAAAAGCTAACCCTGTGACCCCTTGCTGTATCCGAAAGCTAATTCTGGATGCAAACGCTATTTTCTTCAAAATCCAATCGTATTATTTTTTTGCACGCTACTCTTTGGAAGAAAACACAATTTTATTTGGAAGCAATTTTCTCTCTCTTTTGGAAGGCATGTTGATAGAAACAAATATTTGTTTCACTTGGAAAATTAATGCTACATCATTCGAAGCAGAAAAAAACACATGTTATATATGTTGGAAACAAAATACAAGATGGAAGCAATCTCGTTGGCACCGGAAGCAAAGTATGCAGGCGAGAATATTTTTCTTTTAGATGAAAGCAATATACCGATGCTTTTCAGACAATATGTAATGTTATACAAACACAGAGTACTATAAGCAAACATTATAAACAATCGAAGCTAATTCTCCTGTCAACAGAAACATAACTTTATGGTGTTGAAAGAATTTCCCTCAAATTCAACGTAATTTAAATTTCCTCTGAAGCAACATTGAATAACAAAGGAAACCTTTTTTAGTAAGGAAAGCAAACCACTACACCAGATTTCCGTCAAATGTTTCCTATTATGAAGAGTTTTTTCCCATTATTACACCAGAAAATGATGCCTCCGTGCATCACCAAGAATGCCTCTATGGCATAAAATCCATGGCGCCATCCGTAAAGAAACACATGTAAAAAAAATCATAATTAACTGCTGGATTTTTTTAGGAAACAAATCGCAGTATTTGGGAGTTGCCGATTACGATGCAGCTAACCTATTGGAATTTGTTATCAGGGAAGGATCGCAATTTCTGGTGGTTCTCGATTAGGAGGCACCTAACTTAATGGAAGCACTAATACAAGAAGCATACCCTCAAAAAAAGTTATACTTCCCTCAAAAAAAAAGTTATACAAGAAGCAAATAATTCACGAAATAACTGCTCGGCAGCAACCGGCTGTCTGATCTTAAAGCATCTCCAGCCGCGCCCCCAACAGGCCCTCCCAGACCACTTTTTCGGCGCCGGCATGAAAAAAACGGCCCAGTCGCGCCCCCAGGACGCCGAAAATCGCCGGCTCGGCCCTTTTTTCGGCCCGGCGGTCACAGGCCGAACCCGGCGCACTGGGGAGTAGTTGGGGGCTCCGGCGCAAGGAAAAAGCGTGGCTGGCCCACGCCTTCAGGGGAAAAGTCAAGGTTTTCTTCCCCGACTCGCCTCCCACCCCCCATGCCCTCGGCCACCACTAGCTATATCCCAGCGCCGCCCGCCGCCCTTCACCACTAGATAGCCATTCCCCGCCGGAAAAATAGCAGTGCTTCACCGCGGCAACCCCTCCAACAGCAGTTGGGCGTTTCCGGTCGCCGTTCCCGGCCGCGGAGGAGCAGTTTAACGGCGGGTACACGCCTACCGGGCGCAAGGTGTTCGGCGATTTGCCTGCCTCGGCGATGGACTCGGATGACGAGGAAGCGCTCGCCGCGCTGTTGGAGGAGGAAGCCGAGGCCGACGTCCAGGAGGAAGAGCATCTCATGGTGCTCGCCGCCCTCGCCCAGCTGCTGGCGAGCAATGAAAAGCCGCGGCGAGGAGGCTCGGCGCCTGAGCGGGTGAAAGCAAAGAACCGGCATCGTCTCGAAGGCTACTGCATGCTCTACTCCGACTACTTCTCCGATGCTCCACTTCACGGCGAGAAAACATTTCGGCGTCGTTATCGCACTACTAGGAAAAGGCCTACTAATGGCGCACTGGTTTTGCCTACTAATGGCGCATTACCAGTGCGCCATTAGTAGCACGCCACTAGTATATCTTACTAATGGCGCACCACGGGTGCGCCATTAGTATCTGGTATACTAATGGCGCACCAACTAGTGCGCCATTAGTGTGCCTCCCGGGGGGCCATACGTAAGCATGGCCTTGTCATACTAATGGCGCATTCCCTGTTGATGTGCCATTAGTATCCTTTGGCATACTAATGGCGCACCTGGTGGTGATGCGCCATTAGTATGAATATTTGTTTTTTTTTCCTTTTCTGATTTTTGCGCAGGTTATAAAATATATTATTAGTCAGAATATAGACAGCAACATCAGATTCATCAAATACAATAGAAGATTAGTCTTCGAATACAATTCATCATATTAGTCTCCGAATAAAACATTACAAGTCTCAAGACCGCGAGTATCGAGTTTGTCTTCACATTACAAGTCGATATCGATCATCTAAACTACCATCACATAGAAGAGAGCTGTGGTCATCACGATGAGCATCATCGCGATCAAACTGGTCTTCATCCGGTTCCTCCAACGCTCCCTCCTCTCTCCCGCTAGATAGCGGGTGTATCTAGATTCGGCCTCCGCCCTAGTGGTGTACCCTTTGTAACTATTACTGCTGAAACGGTGAACCTGTCTCCGACACTCCTCCCAGTCATCCTAGACTCCGGGAACCTTACCCTTGTACACGACATACGACGGCATCTCTATGCACAAGCCAAACAACAGACAATACATAAGCAATATGTAAGTATGCAACAAAAGGATCGGAAGAGAAAAGCAAGACATTAATAGCACGATTCATGGTCCTACTAATAAATAGCATCGATTACATCTAAGTTGAACGACTGTCCAAACCAAAGAGACATACGAATTCATTAAAGTATAATTACAACATGAGCCAATCAATGTTTCAGAACTACACATCACTACTTTCGACTCGACTCATCGGACAGGAACGTGGATGAAGCCGCCATTTGTCGTGATGGTCATGAAATCGCGGTCGTTGTCACCCTGCATTTGTAGCATTTCATCTATCTCACTGTTGGACGGTTGATATCTGAGGAAGAACTGCCCCGAGGTATGAAGGACATCTTGATGGATGATGTCCGCAAACTCCGACTGGATGCGAAAGAATTCTTGTCTGAGGTCCGCGTCCTGGACTGCCGACAAGCTCGCGGCCCAATCTTTGAGATTATCTTGTAGCAGAAGTTGATGATGGTCCCTTACGATCGCCCGCATGTGATGGAGGGCGTAGTAGGCATCCTTCTGACCGCCAGACGGCTGCTTGATGCAGCAGAACTTCGTATTGTGTGAGAACATGTGCTTGCCGTACTTACGAACTGCCCTGGTGAAGGTGCCTCCAGATTTGGCGTAGGCGGGGAGAACATCATCAAGAACTTGCTTGACATTTGTGTAGTCTATGTTGGAGTTACGGTTCGGGTCTAAATACGTGGCCATGGAATATTTCGGGCTTAAGAGGATGAGTGTGCAATGTGTGTCACTGCACAGAACACGGAATGTTAGAAAAAAAAAAGAACGATCAAAATCTAAGAA